>NC_087216.1:46229318-46241289 GCF_015104395.2 Macrobrachium nipponense | reverse complement strand
GAAGTGCCTCCCTCTGAAATGCCTACTGGTGTTGGACAATGCCCCTGCTCACCCTACTGGCCTCGAGGAAGATATCCTAGCAGAGTATTCCTTCATCAAGGTTCATTATCTTCCACCTAACACCACCCCTCTCCTCCAGCCCATGGACCAGCAAGTGATATCGAACTTCAAGAAGCTGTATACGAAACATCTTTTCAAAAGATGTTTCGACATCACCGATACTACAAACCTCACCTTGCGTGAATTTTGGAGAAGCATTTCAATATCGTAATACACATCCGACTCATCGACCAAGCAAGGCAGGAGGTTTTGAGGCGAACCTTGAATTCCTCATGGAGGAAACTCTGGCCTGATGCTGGTATCCACCCGAGACTTCGAGGGATTCGACGTGGGTGAAGCTGGTGCTGCAGATTCAGGAACAGTTGACAATCTTGAAACTGCTTCGCAACCAGATCTTGACGAGATCGTAGCACTCAGCAAGTCCATGGGGCTGGTCGTCGATGGAGGATTGACATCATGACCTCTCAAGGAGCACCAAGAGAGCTTACAACGGATGACCTGAAGGAGTTGGAGGCCATGCAACATAACATCGTTCAAGAGGAGTTCTCTAGCAGCGGCAAGGAGGAGGACGACGACTCTATGACAATGGCAGAAATTAAGGATGCTCTAGCTGCTTTTCATAAGGTGGAATCATTCGTAGAAAAAGACACCCTGAAAAGGCTTACACAGGTCGTATGCTTGCACAGTTCGATGATGTTTACCTGAGTCGTTTCAGGAACATTGTCAAAGGTATGCAGAAGCAATCTTCCTTGGATAGTTATTTTTTAAGAGGCCTTTAGTAGGAGTAGCAAACAAAAGGAAGGAAGCCAAGTGATACTACTAAAAAACAGAAAGCTGAAAGTGGTGAAGAAGTTGAAATTTTGTAAAAAAAAAAAAAAAAAAAAAAAGTAAAGTATAAAAAGAAAAAAAAAGAAAAAATAAAAAACGGCAAAAAAAAAACATTTTTTATTTTAAGTGTTTTGTAAAGTTAAGTGATACAGTTTTGTTAATGTGTTTTGTAAAGTTAGTTTATGTTTTCCTTACTTTTTTTGTTTTTTTTATGTTTCGTAAAGTTAAGTGTACGTACGTATCTGCCGTTTGTCCCCCTCCTCTGTCGCCACTTGTGGAGATAGCCTCATTCTAAAGGTAAGCTTCCACATTTTACTGCATACATACGTTATGGTACGTACAGTATTTCTTGTATACCATGTACACTAATACACTTTATTTACAGGTATATTTAGCAGTATGGTATTAGTTGGTATTGAATGGTCCAAACTGTGTAGAATTTCATTGTTTATAGTCAATTTAGCTTTATTATGAAATTCACTGGGGTGTTTTTTGGAGGGCTTGGAATAGATTAGCCATTTTACATGTAAATGCGGTCCAAGATACGAAAAGCTCATGATATGAAGACCCCCGGCCCCTTGGAACGGATTAATTTTCGTATCTCGAGGTACCACTGTATATAGAAATGTTATATATATATATATATATGAATAATTATCACATCACCGTGATTCATATATATCATTCAAGCTACAAATGTCCTTTGATATCTAATTCGCTCTACCTCGGAATTGATATATTTTCATATATGTACCAAAGGGGAATTTTTAGTTGATAATAATTTCGTCCCCTCATGGGATCGAACCACCATCCAGTGGACGGGAATGAAATCAGGACGGACAGTGACGTTATCAAGTCGGCCAACAGAGGAGGCTATAAGTTTATATCGATTCTGACCTTACAAATCACTGTCGAACTCGGTGTTTTCCGTAATTATAATCGATATGAAACCCTCCCACCATGTTAGCCAATTCGAACGTTTGACACGTAGCCTTGTTATGAATAATTATCACATCACTGTGATTCATATATATCATTCGAGCTACAAATGTCCTTTAATATCTAATTCGCCCTACCTTGGAATTGATATATTTTCATCTATGTTCCGAAGGGGAATTTTTAGTTTGATAATAATTTCCTCCCCTCATGGGATCGAACCACCGTCCAGTGGACGGGCAAACGAAATCAGGACGGACAGTGACGTTATCAAGTCGGCCAACAAAGAGGGGATAAAATTATTATTAGCTAAAAATTCCCCTTCGGTACATATATGAAAATATACCAATTCCGAGGTAGAGCGAATTAGATATTAAAGGATATTTGTAGCTCTTATATTTGCATTTGAAAACCCTATGGGCCAGATTTAGCAGACTACGAGTATAACAGGGTTCCAAATGGAAATCAATCGACAGAGAGAGAGAGAGACAGAGAGAGAATTAATAGGAAAAGGTGATAAACACATGAATATGAGGGGATAGAATATCAAACCGACACACCTGACATTCAGTAGACGCCAGCAGAAGTAGGAATAAAGCTGTTACGCCTTTGAATGTTTGGAGATCAGTGGATTCCACAACGCAACAGACAAACCATTCCACATTGAATCTCCCAACAAACTGAGTATTATTAAACTTGGTGTCAGAGAAAGTCCTACTGTTTGAAGAAATGAAATGCTCGGTGGCGTCGTAGGTATGAAAGCGTCAACCAGTTATGTAGTTCCCTTTAATGCTGAAAGGGCTATAATCGAATTATCAAGCATTTTTTCCAGAATTTCTGCCAAATTCTCGCAAAGAACCTTGAGAAAATGGTTCATTCGTAAGACAGAAGAGGATGCTGGAAGGAACGCCCTTTATTGTTACGACGAGTAGGAATCGATAAAGGAATGGATACGTAGACCTAATAAAGTTGCCGAGAAGAACTACTCAGCCCTGCCATTGGAGGTTAAAGTACTATTTACAGCTCCAGGAGCCTACTAGGGCCCGACTGATGAGCCATTCATCTTCTTTACCACTGTGAGACCTCCGCAGATATCAGTTGGGTTTTAAGTAATGCTATGTGGTACAAGATGGTGTGGTTACGCTGTTTGGTACTTCGTAAAGGATCGTCGTATTTAGCTAATCCAGTTTACGGTCACTGTTACGGTGAAGGATAATTTTTTTTTTTCTTTTTAGTTATCAGTACTTCGTTTATTTCATTTATTTACTTTTCTAGCATAAACTGTTGCATATGCAAACTGTGATTGTCAATGATTAAAGTACAAAATAGCTTGTGCTTTCATAGTAAATTATTTTAACCTAAAAACAGAAGCCAAAATATATGATGACATTCTAATATCTAAACATTACCCCTTCTTACTTGATACTTTAGTCAGCTAGTGTTAATTACCAAAAGTTTAATCATCGTTTTATAAAATGCGTCTCCTCTTTTCCGCCAACAGATAAATAATCGATAAGTAAAAATCAAATACAAGTTCCTAGCTCTAATTTGAATTTCGTAATTATAGATTTCGTGCTTCCTAACTTCTCCATATATCTTTACGTATTTCTAGTAAGCCTTAAACCAAGAAAATGAAAAACTTTGGGAAAGTTAGATTGGTTCTCGGAAGTAATTAATACTAAGTCGAGGACTTACAAAAAGAAGTTTAAAAAGTTTTCACCAGATAATTTCGAATATTGCTGATGAAATCACTTACATTCTGTTAATGTCTTTGCGTCGAGCGATTTATGCCTTTTAGTGCATGTGTTATTCTCAATATTCACGTTTTTTATTTGATCCACCTCAATTCAATTGCAAAACAACTCGAAGAAAATATAATGTCTTAGAAAATTCATAACCTGTTTGAAATGTTGAAATTCTCATTTATGAATTACTTATATCCTAGAGCTTTTAATTTTTCTGACTAAATCCGCCCCGCCCCCCAACCCGCCCCTCGCCACACCCCGGCGCCATTCCACGCCAGCCCCCAAAAAGAGAAAAATAGTTAAGGACTATAAGGAAAAAAAAAAATGTCTAAACAATTATAAATCTTAACTACGTTGTGGTGAACATTGTATTATTTACGACCATCAAGTAATTTTTATGTAGTCTTCTACATGTGAACTTCATCTAGAACTACAGAAAATAAACTAATTTCTAATTAATTTATGAACCCTTCCCAGTATAATATAACTAGCGCTGAGATCATCTTTTGTCAAAATATCATGAGATGAATGTTTCATTTACACATTTCCTTTTATACTAAAAAAAAACATAAATAGTTTATCTCTGTGATAAGGATTACAAGTTTTAACAATCTCGGAAATGAAATTAAAATCAAAATATATATGATTAACTGTTTTGTCTTCTCAATGATTAAATAACCTGTTGAAGCAGGGGGTCAATGGTAAGGTGTGGCTGGGTCTGCAACCAGAATGTCTTTGTCGTTTGGGGCCGTTCTGGGCTCCTTATTTATGACTTCTGTTGGATTATCTTCCCATGCTCGTCAGCACCCCATTTTCTAGGTTCACCCACAAGGGTTCTGGAGCAATTCCATGACCTCGTGGTTGTTCCGTCGACCGCATGGCAGGGTAACGGCGTTTAACTTTCTCGTTTGGCTAATCCTCGTCACCAGTGCATCTGGTGCCCAAGCGGATTTGTACTTGGAAGAGAGGTTTTCAGGGCATTCACGGGGTCGAAAGAAAAGATTAACAGAACGTTCAGGGAGCAATATTAAGAGATTTAAGAGGGGGCAATGTTTTCCAGGACGGCCTTGTCATTCAGCAGTGTGATTAAAAGTGACTGTACTTCTTCTAAAAAGAATAACACAATTCAAGTTTACAGTTAATTCTCTTGAAGGAATAAAAGTCATGTTTGACTGTTCCTTTTCAAAGCTTGGTAAGTTGGAGGGCGAGTTGACTTTCTATATATATATATATATATATATATATATATATATATATATATATATATATATATATATATATATATATATATATATATATATATGTATATATATATATATATATATATATATATATATATATATATATATATATATATATATATATTCTTCTTCCCGCTTTAAACCCATTTATATATGGGGTCGCCGTTGTGAATGAGTCGTGTCCATCGATTTCTGTCCTGTGCCTCGTTCTCATTAATACCTTATGTTACCATATCTTCCCCTACACATTCACTCCATCTCTTTCTTGGTCTTCCCTTCTTCCTTCTACTCCGCACTTCTATTTCTATCGTATGTCTTCCATCGTATATATATATATATATATATATATATATATATATATATATATATATATATATATATATATATAGATATATATATATATATATATGTATATATATATATATATATATATATATATGATATATATATGTGTGTGTATTTGTTTGTGTGTTACAGTCAAAGTGTGAAGCTAGCCTTTCCAAGTAATGCCTGGAAATTTCAGTCGTTTTCACGAAATGACCATTTCACTCGGTCATTTCGTGAAACGACTAAAATATTCAGCTATTACGTGAAATGGCTGGAAAATTGGTGTCCTTATTACACAACCTGTCTAAAACTTTTGAGGGAGGGAGGGAGTGTTTATTCATAGACTTATTATTATTTCTATTCTTTTTTATTTTCTTTATTTTTAATTCTGATCTTTTTTCTTATTATTTATGTGCTTTTTAAAATCACACCTACAAGTATGTTAGAATAATTAAAATGATTAAAATGATTATAACCCTTTTTGAGCATTTACTGAAGCGAAATTTAATCATTTATTGACTTGTTAAAATAATTAAAATTATCATAAAACACTTTTGAACATTTCGCTGAACTACGTTACTTATTTGTTTGTACAGTTAGAAATAAATTCAAGTAGTCAAAATTATAAAACATATTTGAACATTCTGTTGAACAGATTTACCTAGTCACTTGTTTGCACACGTTAGACTGTTATGACATCGACTGTTACACTTGCGCTTATCCTTGTAACAATTGCATCGATCTGTAGAACATTTTTTTTTTGCCTGTACCACAGCCGCATTTTAAGAAACCCTGAAAATAAGTGGCTGTAGATTTCAAAGCCTGCCGAAGGGAAACCTGTTCATCTTGTTTGACATCAGACTGAGTGAGAAGTTTCTGCGGACAAAGATCAAATTGGCCGCGTGAATACTTGGTCTTGATTATGCCACTCTTAACGGCTATGGTGTAAAGGTCATTTTCATCACGATCAACGATGACACCGATGATATTACGTGCCCTTATCCACCGAAGGCATAGGAACTGCAACATTATCTCCTACTTCCCCTGCCTTCGAGTCTACCCTGCTGCGCTTTACCATGCGCTCAGCTTGCGAGAGCTGTGCTTCTCTTGCTCGCTTCCTTTCCTGTGTTATCTCACGCTTACGTCTTGTATAATAAGCTCAATTTTAGCTCAAACCTCAAAATTTAGAATGACAAACTGAAACTTTGGGAATATGTAGAAATGATTTGTGTTATCTTCATCCAAAAAGTCCCAAAAAATCCAGTGACGGGTTTTCGAGTTATGGCCACAAAATGGCAACCATTTTGGAATTTTCAGTTTTTCTCATTTATTGCTCCTGAAGGGTTAAAAAATAAAATTGGTAGATGAAATATACATTATTTTGTATTATATGGTAGTTTAAGAAGCTATTTGAGGAAATTTCATCAGTACTAAATACATCAGTGTGAAATTATGGGCCTTTATTTAAAAAAAAATCTGTTACTCGTAGTTGATAGGAATATTCCTATTCCTGCTATTGGAAAAATAAATGACACTTCTAGGACGCACCATTGCGGGGGTATCTTTGTTTGAATACATGTACCTCAATTGGTGCCATTAGCAATTACCTAGTTCCTACCATATAATCGTCAATATTTTGCTGTTGAAGACATTCATAGATCACATGCTTATGACATTATAATTAGTTGAGGAAAAATTCTAGGTCACATAACCACAATTACCATAAAAAGTATGTAGTGAACTGAGCATATAACCGGTAACTACTTGCAACACAATACAATGTGGAAAAAAATGATCAAAATTAGTTTTGAACTATACAGCTGTACAGACAAAAAATAACTTCAACTTGAAACTCCATTTTTACGCACAAGGGATTATGCATTAATTACGCTAAAACAAAAATATGAATCATTCCTTATTATTTCTCGTAAATTATTCCCTTTTCTTTTTCTGTAAGGGTTGAGAATAGTCTTCATTTTCAGTTTCGCTTTGTTCTTCTACATATCCATCTATATCTCCTTCTTTATCTTCATCAAATGAACATTGATTATTGCACCCATGCCCAGCACAATACCCACACTCGCAGTTCAGTTCACAACCTTTTCTACAATTACAAGTTATAAGATGAAGTAGGGAATGTGGTACGGGCTCTTTAAGCGATGTTACTGGTCTAGTCGGTCATTTTCTAACTTCCAACCCCAGTCAGTGGAGTCTAAAGTAATCCCTTGCCACTGTTGTAATTGATGGAAGGTACGATAAGAATGTTGGCGTGCTGCTGCTGATGTTGGAGGAAGTGTAGCTAGATCAAATTTGGCATGTGCAGGCTGTTTAGCTATCGTCTTTAAGTAATTAAAGTACCTTTGTTTATCAAGACTTTCTTCTGGCTTTCCTCCATACAGGACCAGAAGAAATGCTTCTTCAGCAGCAGCTATATCATCTGCAGAGGGCCTGGGGGTCATTAAGAATTCGCATCTTGTGACTTAGTACAGGATTCTCCGTAATCTTTTATAAGGAACCCTTTTACCCTTGCGATATAGAGCAGAGGTTGTATCGGAACCTGTTATTACATGCAGGAAGAGCAAGCTGTCAGGCATGTCCCCCATTTTGCTCCGAATTCTTTCCCTGCTGAATATTTTATCAGGATGTGCTTTGTTTGCTGGGATTATCATTTTGATATCAGTCTGAGGTTTGGCAAGTGCAATTAAGAGGATTAAGAGAACAAGAAGATCAGTGTCCTCCCCCACAATAACTGATTCCTGTCCTGAATCTCGTAAATGAGTTGCTGTTGTTACTATCAATCTGTCAGCATCTGCCTCTGCCTGATGGACCGTACAGCCAGCAGCTTCCAGACGGGTAGATAGGAGTTTGATCAATCCTATCTTGTTTTTAATATTTCCTAAGAACTCCTGCTGAGACACCGGGACTTGTATGTGGCTTTCTACAGCTATAACTCTAGATAATTGTGTCCTTACTCGACGAAAGTGTTCTTCATCTTTTGCATTGTGAGCGTCATAGCCATCAAATACTGTGTGAGCTTTCCTGTACTTCTGATTAATGAACGATGTATACTGAGAACATATCTGACTGAATGTAGCAGGACGTTGCCACACAACATGATGCAGAAGGTATCCACCATCTAAAATATACACTGCTCCAGCTGGAGGAACATTTTCACAGGGTGCCAATGCCTCAATGACTGGGTATAAGAGCAGATTTTTTGCTTTTCTCATAGAAAAATCACCAAAGAGGGAAGGTGGTTGAGGTGCAAGTTCGTACCCCAGATATGATGCAAGGTCAGAATCACTTCTAGCAACGCATATTATTCGATGGAATAACTGGTTTGCATTGACAGTAATCTGTGTATCATTAATCACAGTTGATTTTGTTACAGATGACAACGACCTGATGTTGTTTCTTCGCTGTAGGTGAATATCTCTGAATGCTTTTCCTTCCATTGTTTTCATTGATGCTCTTCCAACTGTATAGGCTTCATCACAATTCACTTTTTCATTGGCAACAATACCACTCGATATGGAGATTAGGATAGATGTTGGTCGGTTGTATGGGTTGTGTACAGCCAGCCAATTTTTGAAGGTATTCATATCAGTAAGATCACGAGTCTGCCGAGATTCACGAAGGTCAATATGCTGTTCTGAAGTGGTAGCAGTAACTCCACTAACAGACTCAACAGCATTAATGATACTGGCTGTTGCGGGCATTGACTTAACCCATTTAGCGATAACTGATGGCGTTATTCCACGTCTCCAGGTGAGACCTCCAGATGTTTTGATGGAACACATGAGGACTTGCTCAATTGTCATATCGGTCCAGATCCCTGACCAAAACTTGTCAGATCTTCTAATTGTGAAGTATCCCTCTGTTGCAAACTTTTCAAACTCCTCTGGTTTCATGACTTTTTCCAGTTTATGCATTTGCTGTAGATAGACTTAAGCAGACTTTCCATAATTCAGGTGTCCTGCTGCATGCAAGTAAGGTAGCATGAGTTTTACACTGTAGAGGTGAAGATTCAACGCTCTTCTGCCCTTATGAAGAGTTTCACAATTGTAATACACCTAAAATACTGTACCCATAGCTTTCCGGTTCTTCCACATGATTCAACATCTGTGAGCTTCATTTCAAGTTGATTCATGATGGACTTGAATTTGCTGTTACCTCCAGTGTTTCAGTGTTGTCAAACAAAGACATGCAGCAGGTTTGTAAGTCTTTCTTAAGGGTCTCAATAACCAAAGATGACTCCAACAATAGTACTGCTAATGCAAGTTGAGAAAGGAAATGAGCTCGAAGACTCCTGGCATAAGCACGTTCATTCATCATATGAACAACACTGTTCTTTGCTTACACTGTCTCCCACAGTTCTTCAAGGCCACTTCCAGCCATTATGGTCCCTATAGCTCCTAAAAATGACATAAGAAGATGAAACCCTCCAAGGCGTACAGTGACACGAGAAAGAGGGCTACTGCAACCAGCAGCAAGAACCATATCACAAGCTTTAGAGTAAAGTGGTTGGTCAAAGGTTACCATGACTGTAGACTGTCTACTCTTTAGACCTTCTTCTGCAGCATTCAGGAGGCAAGTGTAAATCGTAGAAGGGTTGGTAGGATCAAGATTAACAAATGGTACAGGTAGTACAGCTGATGTCTTGTAAGATGAACTTTTACAGTATATCTTGCTCATAAATCCACTCCAATTCGGGCATGGGAGACCTTGAAGCCATGTGCTACATATCCACAATGTGTCAAGTTGTTGGGCTAGTTTGACACTTGCAGGTTCTTGTACAAGTGTTTCTATTTCTTCAGCAGTCAAAAGTGAATAGCCCTTTGTCATGGGCATATGGTACACAATTAATTTGCTAAGTCCCTGAGTTGCTAATGCCTCACTGTCAATTCTTTCAGCCCTGGGAATGGGGTGTTTTGTTTTCATGGAACTTTTGATCTGGCCGGTGTCACACACTTGATTCCTCCCATTGAGTGGAATGTATTATGACCATCTAAAGTTGCAACATTATAGTCAGCATTATCATATACAAATTGGATATATGACCGTGAATCTACTGCAGTTGATGGGTTCATTGTAGCTGATGCTTCATACAGCAATACTTCTCTATATGGGGCACAGAATCCTAACTTAGAAACGATGTTGATGCTTCATACAGCAATACTTCTCTATATGGGGCACAGAATCCTAACTTAGAAACGATGTCAATCAGTACTCTTGATCCATACTTTCTGTGTAGATGAACACCCAGACCAGTTTGTATGGGCGAGGCAAATGATCTAGGACGAACAGCATCAATGATAGCATGCTGTATAATGATTGACTTTCTTTGTATTTGATTATAATTTTTTGGGGTTTCAAGATTCCATCAATTAACATACGAAGATAATCTGGAACAAGCTCACAATTTCCAGAAATTACTTGCTCTGCTGAAGGGAATACCTCACAATTGTAAGCTTTTGAACGAATGTCATTTCGAATGATCAGAGCAGCAGTTTCTATCAGTCTTCTAGCATCTTCAGAAGGATCACTTTTTCGTGCATCATACCATTCATCCGTTAAAATATCTTTCATACATTCAGTGAAACACACCACTCCACTCTTACCTATCTTATCAACTATTGTTATTTGATTTCTATAATGGTTCTCGAGTTTCTTCTTCAAGAATTGATTACCGTAATTAATACCAGCGTTTTCATAGGTACTCATAATTGACGTTAATTCATCAATAGAATACTGGCATTCATCCTTTTCTTCCAAATACTCGCACTGTTTGATAAATGCTATTGACTTTTCCTTATCCAATTTTCGTACCTGAAGTGTAGCTGTTCCTGGCTTTCCACTGCCTGGCCTCAAGAATTATTTGTAGCATGTACGATGGTACAGTCCCTCAGCTGCGACAAGGTCAATGACATTGGACTCTCAGAGAAGGACCTCTCTCTTCCCAGTTATCTTCGTTGTACGAATGTTGTTAACAAATTCTAGTGTTTCCATGACACTAACTCATAAGAAGTTGTCTTCCTAAATTTTCTCACATCCACAGCAATTTTCTTCTCGCAAAATAAACACTGGGAATTAAAATCGAAGTCTTGCCTGATTTCATGGGTCGTGTGAACTTTTCTAAGTGCGGACTCTAAGCGACGTGTGTAGTCTTTTCTACATTTCACATGGACAACAACGGAGCTCTTCTTTTTCAGTAATTCTTTTACCTTGTCCTCTTTTGAAGTACTACTCTCAATTATTTTATCCAAACCTCTAATGACGTGCACAGTTTCACCAAAACAGCTATTGTCAGTGGGCTCGCACAATATGCAAAATTTCGATTTGTCTTCCATTTCTGTGCTTTTTTAATAGTTGAATTCGCTGTTTTTCACTCTACCTGAAAAATATAGAAACATTAATGATCATACAGTACTAAACATTTTATAGTATGTATGTGTTATCTATTATACTGATTTGTCACGTACGCGGAAAAAAGTACGCCTGCAGATGTAAGTATATATATATATATTATATATATATTATTATATATATATTATATATATATATATATATATATATATGATATATTTAAAGACAAGAAAATTCTGCAGACTATTTATTTAGATAATAATTTTAATATATCAATCATTTTTCCAATAGCAGGAACGGGAATATTCCTGTCAACTGCTAGTAACAGAAATTTTTAAAATAAAGGCACATAATTTCACACTGATGCTGTTAGTACTCAAGAAATTTATGTAAATAGCTTCTACAAGTATCATATAATAAAAACCTGATGTGTATTTCATTTACAAATTCAATATTTTACCCTTTAGG
>NC_087216.1:46219318-46224318 GCF_015104395.2 Macrobrachium nipponense | reverse complement strand
TGCGGTTTTTGAGGAGGATGTTAAAAATATCATGGACAGAAAGGAAAACTAATGAGGAAGTATTAGAGAGAGCTGGCGTTGAAAGAGAGCTTTTGGCCTCAGTGAGAGGTAGACAAATGCGGTTTGTGGGTCACAAATTGAGAAGACAAGAACTAGAGCATCTCTCTCTCACCGGTAAAATCAATAAAGAAGGCCGAGAGGAAGACCTAGACAAAAATATATGGATGGATTGATGAGAATGACTGGAGGAAGAATGTCTGCAGTTCAGTTGCTGCAAAGAGCCGGAAATAGAGAGGAATGGCGAGCCATGATTGCCGAAGTCCTTGGGGATATGGCACCTGAATGATGATGGTATAAGAAGAGAGAGAGAGAGAGAGAGAGAGAGAGAAGAGAGAGAGGAATTTTCTATGAAGATAATCTTGATCAACTCAGCAGAGCGCCAATTACCCGCAGTACATCACGACAAACTTCTCACACCAAGTAGAGGTCAGGCATGCAAAATATGCCAGTACTAAACACGTATAAAGAACATTCTCATGTCGTGGAGTATCTTGTGTGCCTGTTTCTCAAAGAGAGAGAGAGAGAGAGAAGAGAGAGAGAGAGAGAGAGAGAGAGAGAGAGAGAGAGTTCTCATGGGGACTAGGTCTCTTCATATTCACCCTTGTTGTTTATCTTAATATAATGTTGACTGGCGATACTAAGGAGTGAGTAATTGCAGTAGGTGGTGAAAATAATGAAAAATAGAATACTGAAGGCTAAAGGTCTTATGATTTTTGTAGTAAAAAGATGATTGGAAGATGGAGAAATGAATGGTAGATTAGGTACTTTGGGGTAATTGTGATAAAAAAAGTGGTTGTAGATGAGGTGAATCACTGAAGGTAGAGTGCTTTTGAAAACACCTTACGAGACAAAGGTGTGCTTGGTCACAGTTGTTATTATCTATGAAGAATTTGTCGAGAACTATACGTACTGGAACCTTCTTGACTGAAACTATCCTGTAGATTTTGAACGAGAATGGAAGAAGTAAAGGTAGATGGTTGGGGGCAGTGTTTACATATATGCTAAGAAACGATTGTATTAATAAGTTTTAAAGCATAGAAGTTGGAACCGAATAAATAACGTTTTATAACGGCAGTATTAAAGTATTCAAGTAATACAAGAGCGTTAGTCGACTAATATTCTGGTAATTTTCAACCCATATGGCTCATTATGTGGATATTGTCAATAAAATAAATATCATGTTCAGGAAAACGTTGGAAAAAACGTCAAATAGAACAATACCCTCAAATTTTTGAAATCTACAAAAAATAAATAAATAAATAAAATAAAGTAAATATAAAAAAAGAAGAGCCTCAGACTTACCGAAGTTAGTGCATGAAAAGTAATATTCCGAACCACATAAATTTTGAAACATGATTCTTGTATGCTGATTCTACTTGACTCCAGGAACTGCGAAAAACGTTGTGATTTTATTTGACTACATGGTTTGAAATGGAGAGATATTCCCCAAATTGGATCTGGAGTTGTTGCTATAAATCTTGATGTCGGAGCAAGAGCCACTTTAAATCTTTCACGGTAGATCCTCAAAACCCCGGTTCTTGGCAATAATGAATTTAGTCTTTATATATATATATATATATATATATATATATATATATATATATATATATATATATATATATAATATATAGATAGATAGATAGAGTAGATAGATAGATAGATATACACACACACACACACACATATATATATATATATATTATTACATTAACGTAGTTTTTGTTTTGTTTTTATTTATCAAGTTTAAATCAGCCTTGTTTTCCTTGTTCACTTGCGACCATATGTCCGCTTTACGGGGTTCCGCAGAAGCGTATGCTATTTGCGACTTCTCGTATTACCCCTTATTCCCGTCGGAGGAGCCCACGGGAAATTGGTACCGTCGCTGGATCCCGGTACTAATTACGAATTCACCTGCCACTTCTGCCTTCGTCCTTCTGCTTTTTCTTCGGGGATGTGTGTGAGCGCTGGCTCGTGAGGAGATACGTAGGGAGGCAATCGCCAGGTAAGACAGTATAGCTGTTATTTCCTTCGAGGAGCCTTATACCCCTTTTGTCCTGGCGATCGTGTCCATCCCTTTAGTAGCAGTTTGGGTGCTCGCTATGGACTCCTAGTTCGACCCGTCTTCAGTTGTTCATCCCCGACGTAAGGATTAGAACTGTCAGTGTACGTGCAGTACATATATTATATATATACATATATTTTGTCATAGTTTTTTACTTGTTTATATTATAAGTTTATTGTTGTCATTATTGTTTATTACTTATTGGTGGATAGTATTCCATATCTTTAGTTATATGGCTAGGTAGGGGTAATTTAAGGTTTTTCCTTGTTTTGATATCTTCCACTTCCTTCAGCCTTTTGTTATTTAGGATAGTTTTGGTCGGCATATATTTGGATCCTCACTGATTTATGAAACATTTGTTCTCCTCCTCTGAATTTCTAGTAGGGTTTAGATGTTGCGCGCCATTAGAGTATCCCATGTTAAGTCCAGTAATATGATATGGCAACATTTAAGTATTGGCAACATTGTAATTATTGCCCTCGTGAGGCAGTCTCGTCTCGTCTGTCTGTTTGTTAAGCTGGCTGCTGTTTGTCCCCTGGATCTTGTATATATTTCTACAATAGACATTTAGAACCTACATTTAAGTTGTGTCCTTGCCCCTCCACTCAAGGTTAAGGAGTTTACCAACACATACATGGTGCAGTGAACTTTGGAAGTGTCGTATTGTGTGAAGTTTATCAATACTTGGACATCGGGAACCAGACGGTCATCGCCATATTGGATGTTCAGTTTAAATGTGCTTTCGTGTCCCAGCTGATTTATTCTATGTCATGTGCAGTGTAGTGCCTCAAGTACTCAGTGAAGTGTTGTGGCAGTGCATTGTGCTTTTATAGTGCCTTTTTTGTGTGCTCTAGTGATTTGTTATGTTATTTTATTGAGTACGCATTTTATTCTGTTGTGGCTTTGCCAGAGTACCGACTGTCACCCACCCGCACTCATGCCATGTCACGGGATGACTGAGTGCTGATCCAGTCGACTTGGCAACCTCGCCTTGGATGTGAGCTGCCGTAGGCAGACACTATCGCTCAATAGTCCCCTCGTTGGTTGACGTATTTCTCGCACAGACGCACACACTCACGCTTCAATGAATTTTATTTATTATTCTTGTATCAGACGTTTTGGGATAATTTTAATTTTAATTTTGTTGGAACTTTATTCGTTGCGCACTGCAACATTGACAATAATGACGGACTCGAAAGGTACGCCTGCAGGACCATTTAGAAGAGCCCCACAGAACGAGTGGCAATTCAGTAATGTGGGGCGCCCACACTCTGAGTGCTGGGGGAGTGTTGGAGCATCCAGTCTCTCCCTCCCCACCACTCTTAAGCCCCCACTACCAGCCCCCATCTACCTCTCAAGCTACTGGGACAGATTTCCTCGCTTTGATTAAGTTTTTAGAGGAATCTCGCTTGTATGAGACGAGAGAAGAAGAAGAATGAAACAAGAAGACAAGACAGACAACGTGAAGAAGAAAGAAGGGAAGGGAACAAGAAACAATTCGCCTTAGAGAAGATGATCTTAGAAGAGAAGAGGAGAATGCAAGGTTTACTGCCCTCATTCAAACTCTTGCACCAATCATCCATTCTCATTCAGGTACCCTTACACCTGGCACAGAGGTGGTTTTTCGAACTCCAGTCAACCCTCTCTTCCGCCACCACAGAAAGCAACCGCGCAAACGCCACCCCCACTGAAGGCAGATGCAACATTCCAGATGGTTCAGGGAATGGGAGACGTCGGTTGGATGACCATGCTGTCATGGTGGATCTTTCTAAGCTTCCACGGGAAAAGCAAATGATCCAGATGAGGATGTGTTTAACCCTGGAAACGGCAGCGTGTTTTAGAACACACACTTCAAATATCTCCCCTCTAAGCAGATAAGCCTGTAGATGAAGTCCTGGACGCCTTACAGTCACATATAAAGGGTTTAAGGAATGAAGTACTTCGCCGAAGAGAGTTTACTTAGCTGCGCAAGCAATCGAAAGGAGAATCTTTCGCTGATTTCTATGTGAAACTTCGACGCCGTCGCATGTGAAGAGACCCAGCTGAAAATGATTATCTTGATGGGCATTCGAGACGCGGACTTGGTTCAGAAGTTGATCGCCTTGGATGCCAGTTCTTCCTTGCAAGATTTCATCACCACCTGTCGGTCGTATGAAGCGACTAAAACTGCAACTTCTGCCATACGTGCCCCACCCAATCAGCTGTGTGCTGTTTCGGCCTACAAGAGAAGAGGAGCAAGAAGTCAAGCGGAAAGCATCCACTTCCGCCGAAACCTCAAACCCAGCACTTGGTGCCAGTACTGTGCTCGTCAGCATGATCAAGACAAATGCCCTGCGGCCAACAGTACTTGTAAAAGCTGCGACCGACGTTGGTCATTGGTCCAGGACCATGAAGTGTCCTGCCAGCAAGGTCCAGTGCCGTCTGTGTCACGCATTGGACACTTCGATAAGTGTTGTAGGGAGAATAGAAGAATCTTCGTCAGGACAGATCTTCAAGCAACAGTGGTGCCTCTTCAGTCAACAACAAATTCGCAAGATTTGTTTGTTGGACTGTGTCCTCTTGTCATTTTGGCGATGTTAAGTCTCGCATTGACATGTTACCAGACACAGGTGCCGATGTCACTGTTATTGGAAAGCAGCACCTTGACACATTGGGTATCTCCAGGAGCTGTTTGCAGACGCCTCCGCAAAGTGCGACGTTCACCGCGGATGGATCTCCAATGTCACCTGCTCTGGGTATATTACAAGCTACCCTTACACAAGGCAAGCGATCCTGTCTCGCCAGGATTCAAGTGCATGAAAATAAGGAATTTCCACTTTTATCCTATGGTCATTGTGAGGAACTGGCCATTAATATCTCCTGATTTCCCTAAACCTAT
>NC_087216.1:46194318-46209318 GCF_015104395.2 Macrobrachium nipponense | reverse complement strand
AATTATTTCGTTATCACCAAATAACCCTTTTTTTATAAAACATTTTGAGAATTCTCTCTCTCTCTCTCTCTCTCTCTCTCTCAGACCTGATAAAATATATTGTATTCTTTTATATATTAATCTTTTGAAATGTCTTCACTCTTTCATTTCGTTTTCGAAAGACCACTCTGAGTATTACTACTGAGCTAAATTATTTTGATCAAAACCTCTAACGAGGATTTTCTTTGCGTTAAATCAGTTAACGCAGTAATAAATTTTTAGATTTACTATGAAATTTTTGCATACCACGAAAGGTGAAAGAAAAGGAATACTTCATGATTACTTGTGTTAGATGAAGGCTAATATTGTATCACACACTTAATTATAATGATTTTTCATTTAATTCTTCATTATTTTCAGACCAAAAACGACATAGTTATCAAAGTACATCACGCAAAAACCTTTTTAACCAAAATAACGTAATATTAATTAATATTAGGAATTTTCTGAAAGCGGACAATATTCTTTTCAGGGAAATATGAAAGAAGTTCCTTTACGATTTTCGAGGAAATCTCTCACCTATACGAAATCCTTTCGGAGGGATCTTCATGTGAGCCTTCGTGATCCATCATCTCGGACTCTTTCAAATACTCTGAAAGTTAGTGATTTATTGCTCCTATACCTTTCTGAATTTTCTTTCTTCCTTCCTTATAATTTGTGGGGTATCATTCATTAGATGTAGAAGTTATTTATTAATTTTAATTATTTTTCTTGCTTTATTATCTTATAATCAATTGTATGGATCTCTCTCTCTCTCTCTCTCTCTCTCTCTCTCTCTCTCTCGCTAAATAATAGAAAACGGAGAGTCGTAATGAACGGCGAATAATCAGAATGGGTAGATGTGACAAGCGGAGTTCCTCAGGGGCCTTGACCCGCTCTTGTTTTTTTTTTTTTGTGTTTTTTTTTTTATTTGTATTAATGATATTGATGTAGGATTATCTAGCAGGATAGCCAAATTTGCAGACGAAACCAAACTAGGTGTAAATGCAGCAGACCCAGAGACAGTAGAAAGTTTAAGAAATGATCAAAAGAAAACAGGAGAGTGGTCAAAAAGATGGCAAATTCCTTTTAATGTGGATAAGTGTAAACTATTACAAATAGGAACAAACAACCTTCCTGCCAACTACATACTGCTTTGGAATGACATAAATAGTAGAGAACAAGAGGAGGACCTTAGAGTCATCATTACCAAGGACTTGCAATCCACAAATCAGTGCATAAAAGCTGAAAAAAAGGCACATGAACTAGTGGGATACATAAAGAGGCAGTTCAAATACAAAAACAAGGAAACAGTGCTGCAGCTCTACACATCAATAGTTAGACCTCATCTTGAATATGCAGTATAGTTTTGGACACCAACACTAAGAAAAGACATAAATAGATTAGAAGGGGTACAAGCAAGAGCCACAAAGTTAATTCCATCCATCAGGCAAATAGGTTACCAAAGACGATTAGAGAGCCTGAATATATATGGGTTAGAAACACAACGATTGCGAGGACAACTAATAAAAACATTCAAAATACTGGAAGATAAGAAATAATGGATGGAAACTAGAGCTGCAGAGATACAACATATCTCATGGCGGGAATTTGTTCACATATAAGATATGACACGTGGCATAAACTACCACCAGGACTGGTAAACAGCAACTGTGTGGCAGAGCCTCGAATAGACTAACAAGTATTTGAGGCATCCTAATCCTTGTAACGCCTTGTAACTCTCTCTTTACTGCTTCTGATGAGACATTACCGTTTTCAGATGGATGTGAGGTCAGTAGATCGTAGGTATTAACATCACTCGCCAGTAAGTATAGTTTATCTTTGTAATCTTCCTTATTCAGTACAACCATCGCATTAGACTTATCATTGTTTTTCAGCTTTTTGTACACTTAAGAATCTCAATGGCAGATTTAAATAGGAAGGAAATGAATATACACCTTTGATAAAACCATTAACTAGATTTAGATTGTTTTATCTGTGGTGTAAATTAATTTCCTGTGGCCTTAGGTATATATATATATCAAGAACTGAGATTTATTGTAAGCAAATACCTACCGGCAGTCAACCTAAAATTGATCCCATGTAACCCAATGACCATCAAACCCTTGTTTAAATATAAAGAGAGTCTGCTTCCTTTGATGACCTCGAGAGTCATATATTTGTTTAATTGCCCCAGATGTGACCTGGGGAAGTACGTGGGCTCCACCCAGAGGTTGTTAAAGGTAAGATTAGATTCCCATCGTGGCGTTAGCTATCGTACGGGTGTCAAACTATCAAACCCCGAATTTTCCTGTATTAGAGATCATGGGAAAAAATGCAAATACAATATAAATTACAAGGATTTCAAAATCATAGGCAAAGCTCCAAACGAACACCAATTGGCAATACTCGAATCTCTTTTTATCAAACAACTGGTTCCCCAACTAAATACTCAGCTTCCCATGTCCAACTCCCTCTGTACCTCTCTTGAGTTTCCGTCGGCATCAAAACGGACCCTGACAGTCTCTCAGCTTTTGCCTTCAGCACTACTTGGTAATCACTGTTTCCTTCTCTTGTACCTAATTTGCATTTTGTTAAGAAATAACTTTTTATCATGTTTTAATCTGAGTCTCATTTAATTCTGTTATTCTTTTCATTTTTAGCTTCGAAAATGAGACACATGGTCCTGAAACGTCAGCAAAATAAATAACTTTAAAGGATTTTGGTATCTCTCCACCCTCCGATGATGCTTATCTGGTTTCAAGCAACCGCCTTCAACTTTAGTACTATATATATTATATATATATATATATATATATATATATATATATATATATATATATATATATATATATATATGTATATATATATATATATATATATATATATACATATATATATATATATATATATATTATATATTATATATATATATATATATATATCTTCATCACAAGTCATTTCTCTACTTATTCTTGTGTCATCAGCGAAACTACTCACTACCGAGTCCTCAACATTACTGCTATGTATGCAATCATGATAACAAACAGAAATCCAGCTAACACCATACCTTGTGGCACATCGGATATTACCTTAGCTTCATCCGATTTCTCATCGTTTACAATAACTGTCTGTTTTCTGTTGTGTAAAAATTCTTTTATCCATCTTCCTACTTTGTCCACTATATTATGTTTTCTAATTTTCATCGCTAATATATTATGGTCTACCTTGTCAAAAGGTTCTTTTCCGTTTATCATATTTTTATATATTTTCTCACAGTGGACAAACAGTTGGGTTTGTGTATTTTTTCCATGTACAAAACCATGTTGTCCTATATTAAACAAATTATTTTTCATTAGATGTTTCATTACCCTTTCATACACTTTCATAATATATGATGTTAGGCTCACAGGCCTATAATTACTTGCCTCTAGTCTTGATCCACTTTTGTAAGTAGGGGTAATATATGCTAATTTATGCTCATAAAAAATCTTACCTGTATCTACACTGTGCCCTAATAATATTGCGAACGGCTTTGCAATAGAATTAACTACTTTCTTTAACAAAATGGCAGGAACACCATCTGGTCAAGCTGCTGATCCATTTTTAATTTCATCAATAGCCTGCATAATATCGGCTTCATTAATATCTATGTCTGATGAATATTCACTATTTTCCTCTCTTATTTCTGCATCATTATCTTCATTATCAATTCTAGGGGTAAATTCTCTTTTATATCTTTCTGATAATATGTTGCATATTTCCTTTTTTTTATTCTTTAATTTCCCTTCATTTCTTAGAGAGCCTATTTCTATTCTTCTTTTATTTATTCATCTTTATCGCATATGAGTACAATTGTTTGGGGTTTTGATTGAGATTTACTAGGGTCTTTTCTTCCAAGTCCCGTTTTTTATATTCTTTTGATTGTATAATATTTTATTCTGTATTTACTAGTTTACTTTTTAGTTCCATCAGTTTCCATGCATTCATTTCTGATTTCCTGGAACAAGATCCTTCTGTCTCTTGGTATGCATGACAGATGTTTACTTTTCTTCTTCGGTATATATTTATCCACTAATTTCCCTAATATTTTATATAATATACCAGTATTTACCTGTTTACGAAATTTTTTCCCAATCTTTGTTTAATTCTTCATTTATTTCTGTCCATTTTATATTCTTACTATAGAAACTGTATTTCCACATCCTTCCCACTTTTTCATCTCGTTCACAAATACTAGGTCTAAATTCCTTTCTTGTTGGCAGGTGATATATTTGTTGAATGTTGTGTTCTTGTAGCATATCTAATAGTTTTTCGAATTGCCTCTTATATTCTACACTACTATTACTCTCTTTTTTATATGTTTAAACACAACCACAATCTCCTATTTGCTCTTTCCAATCTACGAAAGGAATGCTAAAGTCTCCAGATTGGAGTATAGTTTAGTCTTTGTGATTTCTACATATATCACCCAACTTTTCTATTATTGTGTCAAACTCTTTAGTATTACGGGTCTATATATTACGATGTTCACTAATTTTTCAGATTCAAATTCTACTGCTATTAATTCCCATTCAGAGTTAGTATATTTCTCATAAATTTTTCCTTGATTTATGTCTCTCCATATGTTGCGTTTCCCCCTTGATTGCTATTTTTTCTAACTAATCTATAAGTTTGAAGCCATTTATCTGATCATCATTACCAGTCTCCTGGGAATACCAGGTTTCACTTATATTCTTTATATCTACGAACTCTATTTTTCTTTTTGAGTTACACGTAACTAAACACTGCACATTTATCACTATGATGGTTTGTGTGTTATTCCCATCATTTAATCAGGATTTTCCCATGTCTCTTTCCTGTTCTGGTATGTTGTTCTTTTCTTTATTGAAGATGCATGGGTATGTGGCATGCATAGCATTTCCTGATCAGGTTTTGTGGATTTACAATGCTATACCACACCTAACACTTTTTACATGCTTCAGGCATTCATTTTCCTATTGTATCAATCAGTATATTCACAATGTTCTTCTTATTCATTTTCTTTGTTGGAATGTGTTGATTGATGTAAATTTTCTTTATAAATCTCTTGACCACTTGAATTTTATTTGGTACTCCTTCAATTATTTTCATAATATTTTCTGCAGACTTGTTCCAGTTTGAAGGATCAAATCCTCCCAATATGTCTATGAATATTTTTGCATCTTTTTGGTTAGGGTTGTTATTGATCTCATAGATAAAAAATGCCAGTTCCCTCCCTGCTGACTCATCATATTGCATGTCTGCAAGGCAAGCAAGATTCCTCCATTGCTTTCCACAGTTGCTGCTCGCTGCCATCCTGTTCGAATTTTCAATAGTTCACTCAAAAAACTAACTTGGCAGACGCTTTATCCTACTATTCTGAGACTAACCTTATCCCCAACAGTTCGTGAACACTTCTAGCTATTACTCGTTTTCTAGTTCTATGTTAAACGCATGATATCGGTTGGTTATTCAGAATGTGCACAGGTACATCTCACCAGGAAAAATGGCACTACTCGAGAGTAGCAAAGTTAAATGGCAAAGAACCTTACCAGCATTTCAGTCGATGATCATAGTCACTCATGTTTATGGCCAAATGAGGAGTGCGTTAATAATCAACAGCTTTAATGTGTGGATTAATTTTTTTCTGAGGTAGCTCAGTGCAGTTTTTTCTACAGTCCGTTGCTTTGTTGAATTTCCGGTGTTAGCCGTGGCACTCGTTGTGAGTCTCTTTCCTGTAATGCTATTCCATGAATATTGAGAATGCTTCCTATATTATTCTCCCTCATGCAGTAAAATTTCTCCCACCAAAAGTATGTAGGAACAGTGTCACTTGCACAAGATGGAGTCAGAGGTATGCTGCATCCCATGCCTGTCATTTTTTGTGCCAGTTCAGTCTGGGCCATTTCAATAGGATGATCATAACTAATGTAATGCCCTGATCTTGCCAGTATATATAGTACATGTTTTCTTTCCTGTCTTGTTTTGGAGCCCTATTCCTAGTAAAGTATGTTTTTGTGTCAGAAACTTCCCATTGGAATTGATCAAATCTTGTAAGATGGACTCGCAAGTTTTTTTATTCATTGCTAGCTCTGTGATGTGTTGATTGTGACTGTATCAGTTTCATTAGAAAGTTAACCAGACATTCAGGTGGTTTGAATTTAGATTTCCTAGGGAATCACTTGTTGGAGTCCATGATAGATCTCCAGCGCTTTCTATCATTAGTTTCAACGTAAATTATGAATGAAATCTTATTTCCGCCAAGTATATTATACATTTGGCCAAATGCTGCATTTGTTGACCTTTGACCTTTAATATCTCAAAACTAGTTAATCACCTTTCAGATTCAGAATCTACAAATAATACAGGTTTATAAAAGTATGTAAACAATTTGTCCTTTTTCCATTGGTAATTTTCCCTCAGTTTTCTAAAATTGCCCAATTTCTAGGTATGTTGGCCTTTGACCCTTAATATCTCTGAAATGCCCCCAAGCCTGACTGATCACCTTTTAGATTCACAATCTAAACAAAAAGCTGGTCTAGAAAAATATTAGCAAATTTTGTCTCTCTTCCGGTGATTTCCCTCCTACCACCGGTTTCCGGTCGATAATATATATATATATATTATATATATATAATATATATATATCTATATATATAATATATATATATTCTATCTCATTATATATATATCGACCGGTGGATAGGAGGGAAATCACCGGAAGAGAGACAAAATTTGCTAATATTTTTCTAGACCATATATATATATATATATATATATATATATATATATATATATATATATATATACATGTGTGTGTGTATATATATATATATATATAATATATATATATATATAGTATATATATATATGTGTGTGTGTGTGTGTGATATATATATATATATATATATATAATATATAAATATATATATATATATATATAGTATATATATATATATATATACACATGTATATGTATGCTTAAAAAAATCACAGTAGATGCACGTGACTTCATAAATAAGCGAATACCACGGGAAATGATAGTCAGGAATCCAAGCGCTTTCGTCTTTATTCAGACATCGTCAAGTAGCTCCTTGACGATGTCTGAATAAAGACGAAAGCGCTTGGATTCCTGACTATCATTTCCCGTGGTATTCGCTTATGTATATGTATATATACATGTATGTATGTATATATATATATATATATATATATATATATATATATATATATATATATATTTATCTTTATCTGTGTTTGTGATTTGTGTGATTCCTCAATAGAAGGAAGAAAAACGAAATATATGGGAGAATAGCCGTAAATTGAAATGCTGTATTCGCAGGTATATTTCATTTGTAATAGTGTGTGTGAAGCAATATCTCTAGATATAAGAGTTCAAAGAAAAATGATCAAATTAAATTGAAAGCGTGAAAGGAAGAGGATTCAATTTCGTTCTCAGAGCCTGAAGAAAAGGTTAACTGGAAGGAAAAAATCTCTTTTTATGAGAAAAAATGGATGGCAGAGGAAAAGAAAATGAATTTTGCAGGAGGAAAAAAGCGAGTTGAATCAAGGATTTCTACTGAGAACCAAGGTTAAAGATTTAGCAATCATAGCATTTTATAATTGCCTAATCAGTATATATATATATATATATAGATATATATATATTATATATATATATATATATATATATATGGACATATATATATATAGATATATATAATATATACATATATATATATATATATATATTATATATATATAGATATATCATATATATATATATAGATATATATATGATAGATATATCTACTATATATATTTATTGTATATCGATATATAATCATTAATAATAATATTATATATATGATATATATACTTACTCTATCTATATATATAGATTATTAATCTAATATTTTCTATTCTATCTAATTATTCTATATCTCTTCCATCGCTATCATCTATAAGATTATTTATTTCTATAATATTATATATTTATACTATTATATCTCATCTATATAGATAAAGATATATATATATATATATTCTTATATATATATTCTAATATATAAGTATATTATATATATATATATATATATCTATATATAATATCTAATATATCTATATTATATTTATATATAGAATTCTATGTTCTTCTAATTCTATATCTATATATTCTATATATGATTATTATAATATATATAGAAATATATATCTTATTTAGATTAATATAATATATATATTATATTATAATATCATATCTATATAGATCTATCTTTATATATTATATATATATATATATATATGATCTATATCCTATATATATAGATAATTATATATATATAGCCTAATATATATATATATATATATCTATTAATATATATATTATATAATAAATATATAATATTATATGTATATATATCGATATAGAATATTATATATCTATATTATATATATATATTATATATTAATATATAATAATATATATTATAATAGGCGATATCTTAATATCTAATATATATATGTATATATGAATCTACTTATTATTATAATATTAATTATATATATTAAATCATTATAGATATATATATATCCTATATATTTCTATATCTCTATATATATATGATATATATATAGTTATTATATGTTAATATATAATATTAATATGTATTGTCTGATTATATATATATATATATATATCTTATAATATTGTAAATAATTATCTTATAATATATAATCTATATATTATATGTGATGTATGGTATGGCATATACAGTGACAGATTGTCAGAGTTCCTCTAGTGTCCATGTTCAAAGTTTCTTGTGGTTTTAACGCACCCTTCATCTTCATTGTAAAGCTGGGTGGATAGTGCCTCAAAAATTATATGGAAAGGTTCACACCAACGCACAAGCATTCTCGTAGGACCACCCCCTTTAGATGACGTCACGGCCATGTAACTGGCTCATTATACAGGAAGAATTAAAGACATATATCGTTACTTCGGAGATTTCCAAAATGACAGGTTTTCTGCATGCTATATTTTCCTTAGCAGAATGGTAATTTACATTAAATAATACTTATCTCTCACTGGTTCCACCCACAGAAACAGACGTATACACAATCACATCGTTCGAGGAATTTTCCATGGAGACACAGTTTCTATGTCGATGTGACTGACCTATGAGACAGTAAATTCTTAACAAAGGACATTCTCTCTTGTCTCCGTGAGAGCTAACGCTGATATTTATCTATCATTTCAAAGAATGTCATTGCTCACCACATCCGTCTTTCAATTATTTTGCATAGGTCAACAAGAAATACAATTTAGATATATGATACATACATATATACATACATACAAACATACTTACATAGTACACACACCATACACACACACAGATATATATATATATATATATATATATATATATTATTATTATGATAGGTATATTTATATGATCTTTGTTGGGGGACTAGATATATATATATTATATATATATATAGATATTCTGTGGTGGGTGTGTGTGTGTACTATGCAAGTATGTTTTGTATGTATGTATATATGTATGTATCATAAATCTAAGTTGTATGTATCATATATCTAAATTATTTAAAATGAATCATCTTTCTGGTAAAGAAAATAAAGTATGCAAAAATCTGTCATTTTGGAAATCTCCGAAGTTACAAAATAAGTAATGAGGGACGTGATTAATTCTTCATGTATAATGAGCCAGTTATATGACCATGTCGTCATCTAAAGGGAGTGGTCCTACGAGAATGCTTGTTCGTTGGTGTGTGATGTTTTACTCCCTTTCCATATAATTTTTGAGCCACTATCCACCCAGCTTTGCAATGAAGATGAAGGGTGCGTTAAAACCACAAGAAACTTTGAACATGGACATTAGAGGAACTCTGACAATCTGTCACTCCGTCGGCCTCTGTGAACCGAATTTTTACCAGTTTTCATAACTCATGTGGTGTTCAACGTGTTGAAGAAATGAATTTATTTACTGCATGACTATTTAATTTTGTGGAATAAATATGTCAGAGTTTTTGGGAAAAACGTGTCTCGCTTTGCTTATCATTTGTGGGAATTGTTCAGTTACCCAGATAATGTTTCAAACAGTCCGTTTCTTATGTTCAAGTCCTGAGGAACAGGATGTTGAACTTCTCTCCCATTTGACTTATTAAATGTAGCTGTTTCGGATAGTTAGTCTTGCATTTTCTTTTGAGTAATAAAGTATATTTTTGTAGTTCAGAGTTTAATTCAGTGTCCAATTAATTTTGTAAATGTCTTGTGTGTTGATTGGAGATTTCAAGTAGGTCACGCTACCATATTCAGTATTAGTGCCTCCTTTATGGTTTACATATGTTTGCATATATGTATTTATGTATGTATGTATGCATATGTTACAGGGTATAACACGAGTTTAAGCATATTTTAGGAAATGAAAGAAAACGTCATTCTATGCAGAAAATGTTCTATAAACATATACATTTTATGGTTTAGGTTGTCGGTGAGGTGAATTTTTTAAATAACCGTTTTTCCTTAACGTCGCTATTGGTCAAGACAGCGTTCGTGATGTCTGAGTAGTCATGGATGTTGTGGAAGAAGGGTTAATAAAGTGCATTAGGCAACTTGATTGATAGTCTTTTAATTATGATCTTTTTCTTGCAGGTTTTTGTAAAATGTAGTATTACATTCCCTTAAATTAGTAAATCACTTGTGAACTGACTTTACCATAATCTAATTTTAATGATTTGCTTTTCATGTCAAGAAACTTTTTCAACTGACAGAGACGAAAGAATTTTCTTAGGCGTGTGATGAATACTTTTGATTGAGAAGGAGACTTTTTGATATTTTTTAAATCTTTGATTGGTGTAATGAATAGGCCTATCTTTCATGGAGGGGAGATTCAATTCAACATGCTTTTGTTTTCTTTATTGGAATCCAGTGAATACCATTGATAGAGAGGGAGAAGGTTTCTATAATAAATGCATATTTCCCCTTTGTTCGGCATCTAAAGAATATATTTAATTTGGAAGTATTTTATTCACATCGTCCGAATCGACGATTTCCTTTTTTTATAACAGTGGAGTTCAATGTTGCAAAACCTATAAATAAACCTCATATGTGTATATTTCACATAACTGGAACAGTAAGGCATTATCTCTACTTTCATGTTCACAAAATGAATAAGGAATCTGGCAATCGTTGCCCGGACATGCTCTTGGCGGAAAAGCAAAGCTCTTTCGAGTAACTAGTGAATTGATCAGTTCCATCCCTCTCTCCATATCCGTGACTTCTCCGATATCCTGTGTGTGCCATCTTACTTGGCCATTTAATGATAACAGCTATTTTAAAAATTCACCTCACCGACAAACAACGCCTTAAAATGCACATGTTTATAGAACATTTTTTGCTCAGAAACAGTTTTTCAAATAGAATGTTTTTTAACTTTGTGAAAAGGCTAATTCTCACCTTCTCTCAAGTGAAGTATTTTCCAGTCGGTATGGAAAACAAAATGCTTTTTCTTGTCATTTCAAGATTTCCCTTGGTTTTCCCACAGAGAGCCCTCCAAGACCGCGAATCCCTCTCAGGATCAGGAAAGAAATTCTCCTTAAAAGCTGAAATAACTCGCTTCTTGAAGCGGTCCAATTTCGTAGCTCATCCAGTGATGAAGGTTAAATGCTTTTCGTTAGCCAAGAGAAGTGGATGTGCGAAAAGAGATTTCATTCGCCCTTTTCTCTTCATTTTTCTCTTCTGTGGCTGTTTGTTAAGAATGGCTTAATCTTTTTCCATGGAATTAAGACGAATTTTAATAGTAAAGACTGCAACTAGAAAAGTGAAGAGCGTCAGGTTATTCTTGAGGTTCGAAAAGTTTTCCTGGCGATAAATGAATTTGAAAAAAAGGAAGATTTCGGCTCCAGTACTGATTCTTTATTCACAGAATTAATACTGTTGTAGTAGGGCTCTTATGAATAAAAGAAAGGACTGTTTGATATAACTAAAAACATCAGTGTGTATTGAAATTACCATACCCTTATGCACGATAAGTCAAGGATATTAGTACACAGTAATTAGACACATTAACTTCATTCCCTTTAGCGGCGATGACTTTACCAGCATTCAGCAAAACAAGAATCCCAAAATTAGCTCAAACTTATATGAAGTCCTACATTACATCGGTCTTATTAACTTGTGTAAATTATCATTAACTTCCGGAAATTCGAAAAACTTGCAAGTCATACAATCTGGTTAATACAACCCCTCGGTTATTCACAGTTAATCAACGGCGAATTGCGTTCGCATCTTTGCAGAAATACGAGGCTACAGTTGTCTTCCAGATCGGCACGTCTTGAGTAAATCGTTGTCGCGAGAGTACCAGAATTTGTCTGCAAATCCACAATGCATAGTTTCTAAATGCCGGTAATATTTTCATCCTAGCATCGATGCCTATGGCCGAGTTCACAAAACCATACAAGTTCGTATAACCTACATATCTTGAAAATAAAGTAACTGACGCATGTCCGCATGCGCATAACCACTTCTGCAACGTTATCTAATCGGTCTTTACTTTCCTTCGTCAGAAACATCTAACCTTATTTAGCAAAAGTGAAAGAATAAATAACCACTTCTGTATATTTCTAACAGAGGATGAATAACAACTTTTGCATATTTCTAACCGAGGATTACTACTATCGTACCTCGCACGGATCACTCGATTCACGCATTCCATACAAAGACAAAAGTTCATTGTGAATATTTATATGCTTAAAAGTGATCTGCCTTTAACTTTGATTATTTGTGTTTGCGTTCTTTTGAGTATACATCATTACTAATACAGCGAGTAAAACCCACAGAAAGATATGAAATATGTATCCTCTCGATATTATGTCCTGCAAAGATAAAGGAGCATTACGCTTGCCAAATGATCATTAAATTAATTATTCCTGTATAGGTAAACAAAACAGAATTCAATTGTGCGGAATAAATCAAAGTATGATTTTTAAAGCCGTCACTGAAGATATTGAACTAAACGGCCACAATATTGGTGCACAAGTTGTATTTGCTAACATCACCTTAAAAGTTATTGTTCTTACAAGAATGGTAAGGATTTGAGGAAAACCTTTAAATTTAAACAGCGTATTTTGTATAAAAATTAATACAATAGTATCAGTGAATATCCGCAAACACAAAATAGAATTCCAAGTTGTACAAGCGGCAATTTTCAACCTATTCAAAAAGGAAAGACAAAATATCTTATGTCATTTAAAAATTCAAGTTACATTGACCAATAAAAATGACAACGACAGCCGACGAAGTATAGTTAATATTAATCACTATACATTCTTTATTTTCATTTGTGTTTTATTCATAATATATCCAGTTAAGATGATTATTCGGATATAAATTTTAAATATATAGATATCTTACGAAGGCAGACCGGGTCTTGAGCTTAGCCTTCCGTTTGTAGCTAAAAAATTTTCGTTTATTCACAGGATTTATCCATGAAACGAATCATGTGTGATAGCCCTGATATGAAAGGACAGAACGCTTCTATAGAGTTGTTTCATGTGAAATGGAATATTAATTCATTTCTGATATCTGACCTTGAGCAGACTTTCACGTTCTATAAGGCATATGAAATGAAAGTCACATCATCCATACAGCCTGATATTGATGAGTTGGTGTCCCAAATGCAACATCAACCATCTTACTAGGGTAGCCTTTCATTTGCTCATTAATGATTAGGAAAATGTCTGTGTTTGATAATTCTTATGTTAATGATCCCAGTTAACCAATAATAAGTAATTATTTATGTTTGTATTTATAGTAAGGAAAATACTTTTGTTTCAGACAATTCTTATTTTTGTGATCCCAATTCAATTAAAATCAGTAACACTAATTATCTATCTTTATTAGTATAATCTCACATAATATGTCTTCGATAGTAGTAAATAACATGAAATAGTACGGTCATGTGGCCCTCGATACCGACAGAGTCGTGACTATGGCCCTTTGGGAAAAAAGGTTGCACACCCCTGCTGTAAGCAATACGCACTGAAGAGCAAATATTATGCAATATCGCTTTGGCGAATAACACAGCACATGGTTGTACATTTATACCAGTCTTTTGATTAAATCACACATTTTCATAAGAGTCTGTTGATCTGTGGTAGCATTTTGTAGACGAGAGAGAAGGAAAGAAGAAGAAAAGTCACAAAAAAGAATTTTAGGAACAAATAATGGTGTAACAGAATTCCCAATGGATTTCAAAAAGGCAGGAAAATGACGAAATCCTGAAGTGCATCTTAGCCTAGTTGCACAGAAAACTAAGTTGTGCGATTCGAAACAATGTTAAATGGATTCTTCTCTAGTTTTAGGCTACATATGACATTCTAACTGAAAAGTTTACATTAGTATTAAAAGTGTAGCTAAATAAACTGAGATGTATTAACGAACATTACTCTTTCCAAAATCAACTAACGCTATTTCACATCTCTTGAGTCTTCAAGAAGTGAACGTTGACATTCATGTGTTAAATCTGCCTATTTTCCACAAAATGAACTATGATTATGTTATATACTTAATAAGAGAAAATGCTTTCAGAGTAGTATGGTTGGAAGTTTCTCTCTTCTACCTTTTATTCATATGAATTTCGAACACGTTCTATGCAAAAAATCCTATTCTTCTTTCTATTTTCATCTGTTTAGACAAATACATTGGTACTAAGGTTTTTCTATCTAAATATTCATTAAGCTGCGAATTGTGAGGGAAGCTGTTTCTGACTTTATATAATGCCTAAGAAATCATTCCTTTTTTTACTGTTTGCTCCAACAGTTATTTTTCCTTCTCCTCTCTCTCTCTCTCTCTCTCTCCTCTGTTATGTGAGGCCATAAATTCCATAAACGACGATTCAAAATGGCTGTGTTTGTCGTTCCCTTCCCAACGCTAAC
>NC_087216.1:46179318-46189318 GCF_015104395.2 Macrobrachium nipponense | reverse complement strand
CAGTTGAACTCTTAGTCCTCTGCCACGCCTGGCACCCCTAAATGTCCTCCATTGTCATTCGACTGTCTTTCTACTTAAAATATAGGTGTGCCTTCTATTCTGCATATCAGTCTTATTAATCAGTTTTAATTATTTTATAAAAAACTTAATTTTTTCTTTTTTCTTTGTCTGAAGCATTATAATGTAATCAGGGATTTCCCAGGCAGTGCCTAGTTGGTCAGCTAATATATATATATATATATATATATATATATATATATATATATATAATATATATATATATATATATATGTGTGTAATATATATATATATATATATATATATATATATATATATATATATATATATATATATATATATTGCTGACCAACTAGCACTGCCTGGAAAATCTCTGATTACAGCCAGTAAACTCTCTTGTTATGATAGCTGCTTCTCAACCCCCGCCCCCCACACCCACACTAACCTATTGGGGGCTGAGCTTGAACATAAAGGGCTTCAAGTGTGTCATTATTCATCTCATCAACCTCAAAAACTAGATTAGACACTAATATCTCTCATTTTCAATAATTCTTACATGTCACCCTTTCCCACCCCTACTCAACCCCCTTTCCTATCAGGGCTGAAATTGGACTTAAAGGGTATTGGAGGAGCCAATATTTTCTTCTCAGCGATCTATAAAACTATGGATTACACACTAATATCTGTAGTTTATGTCACCCTTTCCCACCCCTTTAACACCCACCTCCTTATTGAGGCTGAACTCTGACTTGAAGAGCATCGGGAGGACATTATTAATCTCAGTGACTCAAAAAACTTTGGATTAGCATATCTTTCGTTTTCAGTTACTTCCATTTTCACCCCTTCCCCACACGCCCCCTTTGGTGCCAGTAACCCCCACAGTATTCTTTCCCCAATGCTAATTTATATTTATACCAAGTTTGGTTTGAAATTACTCAATGCTTGTCAAAGCATCCATATATATATATATATATATATATATATATATATATATATATATATATATATATATATATATATATATATATATATATATATATATATATGTGTGTGTGTGTGTGTGTGTGTGTGTGTGTGTATATATATGTGTGTGTGTGTGTATGTGTGTGTATATACACATCTATATATATGTAAGGCCTAGGGTTTTTGATTAATAATGTATTGTCCATGTGTTCCCTGTGACCTATGGAATGTGGAGAACAGTGCAGAGGTGACGACCTGAGAGTAGCTGACAATGAGTTTCTGGGGGTTTCGTGAGATAAAAGTGCTTAGTTCGACAAGTCAATGCACGACAGTTTTATGAACTCTTCTCAAAGTGCCTTTGTGAAACTGGATGCAGCTAGAACCGTGAGGCGCTAGCGAACTGTGTGTTCATATGTGCGTGTGCACCTCTTTCTGTTAAAGTGTCATACCAAGCCTATGGGGGGATTTTGAGAGGGCTTCAAGTCACAGGCAAAGATGCCGTGGCGTTCGCCGGGGGAGTTTTTATTAACAGTGTTTTAGTGTCCGGTTGTTTGGGTAAGTGTTGAAGTGCTTTAGCCAAAGAGTGCTTATTATCTATTTGACATTTTTGTGATGATATCCAATATTTAAACCTCTGTCTGTCAATCTTGTGTGTGTACTTACCGGGATGTGTTCTGTATCTTTGAAACAGACGGATCTGGAATGCCGGGGGACAAAGAATTCCCAGAGAGGTGTAGACTTTTTTTGGTGACTTGACATTGTACTGTTTTTGAGTTAGTCTGTAAGACTGGATTGCTTGATTGATTGATTTATTTATTCTTGTTAATAAACGTTAATGTTATGACGCAACTCTCTCATTTTCATTACCTGTTAGAATGGAGAGAAAGAGGTGGAGAGAGAGAGAGAGAGATTCCTTGGAGAGAGAGAGAGAGAGAGAGAGAGAGGGATTGCCGAGAGAGAGGGATTGTCGAGAGAGAGAGAGAGAGAGAGAGAGAGAGGCTGTGTGTGTAATGTTGTGTGTGGTTTGCCTCCCGTTTCATGTCACGCTTACCTTATGAATAATGGGGGAAGAATCCCCCCATTTACATATACATATATATATATATTATATTATATAATATTTATATAATATATATTATTAATAAAATAATATATAATATATATAATATATTATATTATATTATATACATGAAGCATTTTTCAAGGCTGTAATAATTAGAAAACATTCTTACAAATAGTGACATTAAAACATCGATATATACATAAATCATATGACTAATAAAAATAGGGAAATAGGCCAGGACTTACCTGAATTGCAGAAGTAATAAGACTAAAAATAAAGGTTTTCTCGAGAGCCTAGAAAAAGCAAGAAAGGACATAAAAAAGGAAAACATAAACAAAAGGCTAAGCAATAAACATTTGTACAGAGGTTCTTTGCGTGTTTAGCGTTGGAAACGACTTCTCTTTATAGTAATATATTCCAGTATATTGAGGTCTTTTTCGTTTTGGGCTTCTCGTATTATGGAAAAATCTTTGTAATTAATATTGATTTTGCATATTTTACATGGTTTATATTTGAATGCTTCGATGAGTAGGTTTAAATCCAGTTCTGTAACCCACCCCGGTAAGAGAAGTAGTAGCCTTCTCTGTTTGAAGACAAGAGATGGCTAAGACGATCCTTGAAGTAAAATAGAAATTCCATAATGCGTGGATTCTTGGGTATACGCATCTCCTGTACAGCTGAAAACGTTCTTTGGAATATGACAAAAGTTTTTTTTTCCTAAATGTGTTACCATTTGGGTAGGGAAAATTAGCATACATTTTACTTTCGTTACAGTTGTGAAGATAGGCGTTGGATTCATTCTGGCATTCAACATTTAATAGAGCCTTCTGGAGACCAGCCTGGTAGCAAAACAGTCTTTCCTGAAATAACCTGTATGGAATATAACTTCATTATCAAACATGGTCCAGGTTGAGGAATGAGTAAAAGCTCAATGCAATGAAGTTGAGATAGAATTAATTTTGAGCTTAAAAAAAGAAGGAAAAAAAGGAAAAAACGAAACTTAGAAATTCATACCTAAGTTTTCGGAATCCGCCTGCACAGAAGCCATTGTTGTCTCCGGAGACAAGGAGATCAAGGAAAGGGAGCTCATTATTCGTCTCCCTCTCCAAGGTAAGCTTAATATTAGGATGTTGGCTCTTAACAAAGTCTAACATTTCTGCGTCGTGCTCGTGTCGAAACAAAGTAAACGTGTCATCTACCTTCCTCCGATAAAATAATAGTTATCCATAATGCCCTCCTCCAGGGAGGCCATGGATAGATTCGCCTTAGTAGGTCCCAGAGGCGCCCCATTACAACCCCCTCCACCTGTTTATACAGAATACCAGTAAAAAGTAAAGGACGTTTCCAACATGACTAGTTCTAAAAATTGTTTAAATAACGTTCAATTAAAATTATTAAAACTGGAGTCAGAGTCGGGGAACAAATGATTTAAAATATTTTCAATGGTTTCTAAAGAGAGACACTATGTCAAGGTTCACCATATATTAATCTGAATCCTGAATGATGATCTCTTCTTTGAACTTAGCCGAGTTATTTTGCATCAGAGGTTTTATAAGTCGCACCAAAACTTTGGCTCATTTTTAGTTAATGTTGGTCTTAAATGGGCTCCATTCTCAAGTATTTTGCTGATACCATATAAATGCCAAAGGAAGGGCCAGTTGATAAAAATTCCTGATACACATCCTTAGTAACAATCTTATTTTTTATTACTAGCATTCTTAAAACTGTTGATTTTTTTTATTTAGTTCAATCATTAAGGTTATTTTCCATTTCATTAATACATTAAGTTTTATCTAGGATGACTGAGTCCTTACATTTACCTTGCTTAGTTATGACGATATCTTCCTCCCATATTCTTTGAAAGGTCGTAGTCTTCTTCCCAGAAGAATGGCGTCCATCTCGTTCTAAGTCTGTTATAAGTGTCGTATTTGTGTGTGTATGTGTGGGTGTGCGAGTATGTAAGTATGAACAAGAATCCTACCAGAGGAAATCCTGAAATAAATCGAAGGGAAACCTCATTTGCATACAGTTTTTCCACGAGTCTGGAGGATTTGCCAGGAAAATTCCCCATTCATAAGATTCGGAATGAAACCTCTTCAGAGATGCGAGGGGTCTCACAGAAGGAGAAATGGATGGAGAACTCTCTCTCTCTCTCTCTCTCTCTCTCTCTCTCTCATTATCTCTACTCTCTCTCTCTCTCGTCTCTCTCTCTCTCTCTCTCTCTCTCTCTCTCTCTCTCTCTCTCTTTGGAGGAAATGCTTCTGCTTCAGGCGCCTCGTCTTTTTTTTTTTCTATTTATGGACCCATGGGTTATATTTCAGTGTTGTGGTCGGCAACCAAAGTACCATGTTATGCTTTGTAATACACACACACACACACACACACACACACACACATATATATATATATATATTTATATATATATATATATATATATATATATATATATATATATATATATATATATATATATATATATATATATATATATATATATATATATATATATATATATATATATATATATATATATATATATAGTTTAATTCCTCTTGAGCGAAGTTTATTTTCAGCGAAGTCATTTTGAACGAAGTCAATTTGAGCGAAGTCATTTTGATAATTTCAGTGAAGGTTGATTTCCAGCGATCGCCACGGATGGTTGTTAGCTCAATTTTCAGTTAATAGTTAACTACTTGAATGCAGTTAGCTCAATTTGTCGTTAATAGTTAACTACTTGAATGGCTTTTGATGATTTGCACTCACTTCTTTTTCTTTTCTTGGAAATATGAATAACTTGATCACAAAGTATATAAAACGTGATGCTATGTATAAATTAAGGTTTTTGCCACGGAGGAAATCTCAGTAGTCTTACCTGTTGGTATCGATGTAAATGATTTACTGTCTAAATTGAATAATTTAGTGCCATCCATAAAATTCACTGTTGAAATTGAAAATAACAATGTCATCCCTTTCCTAGATGTGTTAATACATAGAGAATCTTTCCAATGTAAATTCAGTATTTATAGAAAACCCACAAACAATTTAACATATGTACATTTTTATTCTGGCCACCAACTTAATATTAAAATTTCAATTTTTTCTTCTATGTTCTTTCGTGCTTTGCGTATCACGAGTCCACAATATCTTGACCAAGAAATAGAATACATAAAAAAGATAGGAAACGATCTCTGCTACCCACCTCTTATAATTGATTTATGTTATCAAAAAGCTCACAAAAAGTTTTATAGTGTGGCTAATAATGAAAAAGAAACCCCTAAAAATGTACTTAGCTTGCCTTATTTTCGTGGATTTGAAACCATAAGATCAATATTTAAATCGTTTAATGTTAATGTAGAGTTTTCTTTTAACAATACCATTAAAGATATGCTAATTAAGAATAGTCCCGTAACAAATTACAACATCTTTTACAAAATTCCTTGTAAGGATTGTCCATCGTTTTATGTCGGTCAGTCAAGTAAAAATTTGTGTACGTATCAAGTAGCATATGTATTCAGTTAGAACAGCCCAGACTTCAAATGCACTATTTATCCATCTAAGCGAAAAATTTCATTGTATAAATTGGGGCGATACCTCTGTAATTGCTAGGTCTAATGATTATGTTTCAGGAAATTTAGTGGAATTAGCAATTATACAAATCACTAATAAAAACAACCTAAATCTTCGTCTGGAATTGTACCATTTGGACCCATATATTTGTAAAATGTTTATGGAGGACCTTAAAATAAATGAACTACTGATTAATTAGTCCCACATGTATACCTATAATTAAGATCTCTCTCTCTCTCTCTTTCTCTCTCTCTCTCTCTCTCTTGCTCGCTATATTTATATCCTATTTTCGCCTTTTCACTCATTTTATGGAACATTTTTGTAAATTTCATGTCGGAAAGGCCTCCTTGTTTTTTCAAAATGTATTGCTTTCTGGATGAATCATCTGTCAACCACGTGTGTGCTCCTCCAAGGTGTGGCTGCCTAATAATCGCTAATCTTGCCCTCAGGCGTTTCCTCGTTTCTGTAGAGGGAAATCGACCTTATTGCTAATCTTGTAGTGTCAGTTTGGATATTAAGCCTACCTTTACTATGTTTTTGCTTTGTATGATCAGTCGTGCTTAAGTAAAGGGTCGTACTAGACCGAAAGTTCTTGGCTCTCTCGCCTTTCATTTTTTCCTCCGCGGCAAAAACCTTTATATTATATATATATATATATATATATATATATATATATATATATATATATATACATATATATATATATATATATATATATATATATATATATATATATATATATACACATACACACACACACACACACATATATATATATATATATATATATATATATATATATATATATATATATATATATATATATATATATATAGTATATCACTGTAACTCGAAATTAATATATTTCATATATGTTAGGCGAAGGAGAATTTTTTAGTCGATAAGTTATTCGTCGGGCGCGAACCGTTGAACCAACAAATTCAGGACACACAGTGAAGCATCTAGACCACATAGATGCTTCACTGTGTGTCCTGAATTTGTTGGTTCGATGGTTCGCGCCCATGAACCGACGAATTTCTTATCACCTGAAAAATTCTCCTTCTGTTAACATATAGAAAATATATAAATTCCTAGGTGAAACAAATTAGATATTAAAGGACATTTGTAGGACAATGTATGTAACATGGAATCAGCGTAATTTGGAATGTGAATTGACTTTGCACTATAGTATTATAATAGTAGAATTATGGCTATATAATTTGTAATATATGTATATAAAAAAATAGAAATATATATATATATATATATATATATATATATTAGCGAAATGTACGAGTATAGCAAGAGATATGCCCTTAGGTGATGGGTTCTGCTAATTGTTTTAATTCGCTTCATCATTACCTTGATGAAAATTTTATCTATCTGATCCGAATCTCAAGATCCACTGGAAAGGTTGACACTATCATCTTTTTGTTTTATTAGTGAAGATTCCACCAATTGACATTTGTATCGACAGCTACTCTTGAATAAAATTCGGGATGAATCTCAATCCATCGTATGTTTCTTGTTATTTATATGATGGAAAATTGCTGAACTATGTTGTCCATATCTAACTGAGACTTACTAGTGAAACTGGTAAAATTATTTGTATTAATGGGTCTTTTATACGTATATATAAGTGTATATATATATATATATATATATCTTCTATATATATATATAGATATATATATATATATATATATGTATGCATTCTCCTTTTCTACCTTCATAGTAAATTGAATTGTTTTTTGTTTTTACATCAATTTTCTCCCTAGGCTCGAAACAGCATGGTCATTATCGTCACTCTCTCATTCACACGTCTCATTGAACGGATATCCGAATTTCATCATCGTATCGGGAACTGCATCAAGCGTTTTCTCATAATTTTTTATTCTCCGTCATCATTACTCTCTCTGTCTAACATTACTATTTTCACCTTTCAACAAAATCGATTTACATCCCTACATTAGTTTTCGTCTCTGCTTTAATCGCCGTCGATTATTTAAAAAAAAGGCATTACTCCCAAAATCTCTAAGAAAGTAGTTATCAGAGTAATTGCTGCCCCCATGATGGAGTTGGGAGGAATTTTAAGGGTATCCGTGAGTGCAAACCCTTCCAGGCGTTTGTTTTTTTCCTGTTCAATGAATGGCGAAACGATTTCAGCAGATGGAGGATATTATTCGCAAAGAATTCTTGTATGTGTTCTCATAGCATAGCTTCGTTACCAGGACAAAAAAAAGTACGTCAGCAATATAAAATCGAATAGAAATAGTGAAACGAATAACCTTTAAATAGTATGACAATTAAGTGAATAAGAATAGCGTTCAAGGAATAGGTGTGGTTATAAATGGCATTCAATTATTTTTGTTTGTCCTAAATACAAAATGTGACGAGTGGAGTCTCCTGCAAATTTCATGCACAAGAAAAAATCGTTTTTAGAGTAAAACCTCATGATCCAAGAACTTACAGAAATAGCCGACTTGTTTGATTCCTTACACGCGGATGAAGACTAGAAAAGGAATTTTTAATGCTAGAGAAATTTGTGCTCTCTCTCTATCTCTCTCTCCCTCTCTCTGTATGACTATACGAGTATGTTTTTCTTTCTAATGTAGAATATAATGCCTGATATGTCATTACCTAAACTGTAGAGTTTAGATGCAAATTTATATATTTCAAAATACCTCAACTTTATCTCTGTACACATCCACGAGCAACCAGCCACTGACTTTTAACGTTCGAAGTTTTCTCCCTAATGACATTTTGAGTTTCCGAGCTCTGAACAGGCTCTATCGATGAGCTGGCGTAATGACATTTAAACATCATAATATCAGCAATTACAAACCACATATAAATGTTTCCGTTTAAAAAGCCTTGCAATTCAATTTTCGTCTTATCACTGGAAGAATTTTCCGGATCGTCGAGACTAACAAATTGCTACAAAATCACTATAATCCTCATATTTTATTTTCTACGTTGGAGGTCACGGCTCCATCTTCATTACTAGTGTCACTGCTAAATGAGCTGAACTTCTGAAAGGTGCGAATTCAATTATTTGGTAAGAATGAAAGCGGCAGTTAACATATCCAGGCACAAAACACACAAAAAAACACTGTTGCAATGAAGCAGCCATGGTTCTCGGGCCAATTAAGCTAATGGTCTGCTTCCTATTCAGTCATAATCAATTTTCATTAGTCCATAAAAGTCAGTTCATTTAGTTTTTTTATATTTGTATGTTATAATCATGATCTACAGAGCATTATATTTACTGGCTAATTTTACAAGTTTATGAGTTCGTGATGCCTTAGATCAGAAGTGGACAACCTGTCGCTTGCTAGCACCTCCTGTTTTTTGATGGTCCGGAGTGCTCTTCAGGGTAAGTGAATTTACTGCTCGCGAGCACTGGTGTAGCACGTTTCATAATTAAACATTTATAAATAAAAACAATTCGCTATGCTGTGAGGGTGCCGGTAGACAAAAATGCCCAACACCTACCATACCATTGAAAAGAAAAGTAAAATTATTATTATTTTTACTCTCAAATGACCGTTGAGTGCACACGCACACACCCACACACCCACACACGCACACACACAGACACACACACACACACACACACACAAACAAATTGTACAAATTGTATTTTACTAAGCTTTTTATAATATCACTGGATTTGAAGTAAAAAAATTGTTTAGCCAAATAAAATTATAACTACATTAGCTACGTGTTTTTCTGATATGTATAATTACATTTTCACGCAGCATAAACTTACTGCATTTCATTCTGAGGAAATGGAAAGAGATTTGCTTCCAGTCGGCCTCTTAAGAAAATAAAATAAAAAAGGAACTTACAATGATATATATATATTCCTCCTTTAAATTTACAAGTTTTCGCTGACACAAAATATGACATCTGATATTAATCCTAAATTTTTGGTGTTGGGTACTTGAAAGGTTTAGTTATAATATAATGGTAATATAAACTATATTAATTTACTATTTAAAAATTATTACGAAAAAAGAATGTTTGTTGCTCCCATCTTGACAAACAAACAATAGGTTGCTCTTGATGCTTGAAAGGCTGCTCACCTCTGCCTTGGATACATTACATAAATTAACGATATTTTAACATTATTTTGATTTTTTATTTGTTTTACAGAAATCTTTTGGGTGTGTCCATTAATATTATATGAAAAGTTTTCTACCATAAGTTGGAATACTTTTAAACATTATTATTATTATTATTATTATTATAGTAGTAGTAGTAGTAGTAGTAGTAGGGAAAAACTCTCTATAGCGAGAGTATATATAATGTTCTAAAGGGTCCACAATAATACAAAGGTTTAAGAGTTCGTGTATAATTTAATACTCTTAACCCTTTGTATTATTG
>NC_087216.1:46165051-46170051 GCF_015104395.2 Macrobrachium nipponense | reverse complement strand
GACAAGTATTTTCAGTGATAATGCCACGGTCTTTTAAGCTTCTCAGAAATCGATTACTATGAGATTCAGGGCCTCTGTAACACGGTTTTTTTTTAATAACTTTTTATCTATGCATTTCATAAATATAACGCTTATTCAGAATACACATTATATCTACACATAAATTTTGACTGTATTCTGCATTACGTATGTTGTGTAAATTTGGTACTTATAATGTAAAAGGGACTTTTTTTGAAGACGGGCCAACTTACTCAGAGAAAAGGTTTCGAACGCACTCGTTACGTAACTTATGACAGTATTTCTTCCCTCTTTCTCGACGGATGATTGGCTATACGTAACGAAGGCTAGACTTCTGGCAACAATGACATAAAAATGTAAATACAAGCAAAGCAGTACACCTTTATGAACTCTGAAACCTCTCCACTGATAATTGTCATAATGAACAAACCAACAAAATATGTTAATAAATACAAAAACACTTCGATTATTAGACTAACTCCAAAATAAGTTTCCTAAGAAATTACAGTCTACTTTATAGGTCACAATAAGATTGACAAGATGTAGGGAATAGTTGGTAATTTTCAAAAACATAGTAGACAAGCTTGATTTGATAACTGCTATATCCAATGTCAAGCAATTTTTATTTATTGGCTATCTACCTATTTACTAAAAAAAAAAAAAAAAAAAAAAAAAATAGCCGTTACCGCATTTTGGCTTTGAACCTTCATCAATAATTATCGTCAGAATGATGACTTCATGAGGCTCCACCCACTTTGGCCTCGTTATAATTCAGGATAACACTGAAGGCTATCATGGGCATTGTTGGATTAGAAAATTTAACTTCTGGCTATAAAAACTCATTTCTCGAGTAGTTGCAAGAAGTGCTAAATGATTCTCAAGGATCCCAGCAGTTAGCCTAAACGTTTAATTCATGTATATTACTGTTATTACTACAGTAGTATTACTACGCTAGCACAGATACCCCACCTACATCTATGTATCGTTCTGCCATTCATAAAGTCTTTGTCATGGCCACAGGCTTTCTCTTTACTGTAAAAAGTTGCAAGTCGTAAGACAAATGCAGTTTTGCAACCACGGGGAAAATTCCAAATCCTGTTAGCCATTATTGACTGCTATGGGTTTCCAAGCCGATGGAATAAGGTGAATGAGATTCTGTGGTGGATGGGCGGGGCAACATTTCGTCAAATGTTGTTTACCTTGCTTACGTAATGAATGTTTTTCGACTCTTGGCTCGTAATCATTGGCCATGGCATCGGCTGGATAATTTTTACTCTATAAAAATTAAAACTATCAGGTTTAGGTCATTAATAATGCTGCTAAAATTTGTGTGTGGTTGTAAAATATACATATGTCAACTTTCAGCTACATCCGATGCTTTGATAAGGAGCAAAGTCCAAAAAACCGTGTTACAGAGGCCCTGAATCTCATAGTAATACTGTCTTCTATTTCAAGCAGTGCTGAAAATTCTGGAGTTCCTAACTTCTGGAACTTAGAATTATCATTTAAAATTGTTTCCACCTTGTTGAGAATAACAACTCCTTTACCTTTGTCTGGACGGGTAATATCAATGTCCTTGTTTTTTGCAAGCAATTTGATAATATTTATGTCTTCCTTTTTTAAAAAAAAAGGAGCCCAATACGTGACAGTTTAGTATCTGTTTTCTGTGCTAGGCCTTGAAGTTTTGATCGAAAGTTAGGGACAACAAGGTTGAGATCAAGGTTGATCAATCTAGAAAACAGGAACTCTAGACTACCAAAGAACTGTACAAATGAGGGTCTGTAACATGGCAAAGCAAAATCCAAACCAAGAGAGAGGAGGAATTCCTCTCGTTTCGATAGGGAGTAATTGGAGAAATTTAATATGATTTATTTTCATGCTTAAATTTAGTTTTCTCTCGTAAACCTCTTGGACATGGAAAACAAAAGAATTGATGCATTTATGAAACTGGTAAGTGAAGATGTAACAGTTGAGGTTAGATAGTTTGTTAATAACACTTTCATAGAGAGTATGATTAGCAGTGGACAGCTTGTTAATTAATAGTATTTTGTTTACAAGAAATATCCATATTGAGCAGAGTAACAATGGAATCGGAATAAAAATGAGTGTTATACAAGAATTTCTTGTATAATTTAAATTTAACAAGTTTTGTCTTTACTTTGTTAAGGACACAAAATTGTAGAAATTCAAGGTCGCATTATGCCTTCCGTAGTTTTTTGATATTGCGTTCCAAGGATATGTGTTGTCTTGAACGTTGGTCCATATTTATGAACGATGTACTAAGTATGATAGTTCTGACATTGGCTAAGTTTCAGTCGTATGATAAAAAGAAGGGCTAACAGAAAACGTAGATGTGGCATCCTTTAGCGAAGAGGAGTCAGGGCGAATCGGAGGAAAATCCCAATGAATATTCAACAAGCGGAGGTTTTTCTAAACCCAACAATATAATGAAGGCAGGAAAAGCACTGCAACAGGTCATAAAACTCATATTTATTAGGTTGCAATGTTTCGAAGCCAACTAGCAGGCCTCATTTTCAAGCTACAAGTAACATCTAATTGGTATAATAAAATTAAGTTACAATATTAAAATACACAATACAGGGAAAATAGAAAAAAATCACAGTTAAACATACAAATGAGGACCAACCGTTGAGTGTGAAGACAGAGGAATGACTAATCAAAAAACGTAATAGTTCATGAGAGGTAAAGAGGTGTAGGCGTGTCAATGGTGCTCAGTGAGGGGACCAGTTTTTTAATAAACAATGATCATTAATGGTTAAAATCTTATGATTGGAAGCTCTGCCCAGAACCATAAAGTCCTTGTACTGAACAGAATACCTACATTTACCGATATGATCCCTTATGTTGGAAAATTCAGGATTTGAAAGCTTAGTGCCAGTTCTATAGTCTTTCTCACAAGACACTCCCCTTAATATGACGTCATTGATTCGTCACAAATTGATTGCACTGGAACAGATGTGTAACGTAATATACAGTCCTTATCATACCCAATCTACCCAAAACTAGATCCGTGGCCTGTCTTTGCAAAGGCAGCAACTTCTCCAAATCGCTCCACCCGAAGTGGTGCCTCAATAATTCCGGAGCTCGATTTGTCTCCAAGAGAACTAACACTAAATCTATCATTTTGAAACCCCGATTGTTTCCATGGGAGTCAAAATGATGATATCTATCATTTCAAAGAATGGCATTGCTCATCACATCTGCCTATCAACCATAGGTAAAAAAAACAAAATATAAAATATATATATATATATATATATATATATATAATATATATATATATATATATATATATATATATATATATATATAGATACAGAGAGAGAGAGAGAGAGAGAGAGACGAGAGAGCGAGAGAGAGAGAGAGATGAGAGAGAGAGAGATTATTTTTGCTTCCAAAACGATTAAACGCATCTGGCTTTATCAAAAGGAAGTCCTAATAAGGTTTAGTTCATGATCAGAATTTTTGTCTTGGTGCCGAGATTAGGTCTCGATGTAAATGTAAGGGAAAATCTAAGAATAAAATTTAAAGGGCAAATATTTACAAGTTAATTACTCGATGTATTCACGGACGTCATAAGGGCGCTCGGACTTTCAAGGTTCAACTTATTACTGGGGGCATGCGATCTGATTGTCGACTCATGCTGAGGACTTGGAGCGCGGATATGGATGTATGTCCGGAGCGTTAGGATAAAGAAGATCCACTTCTCACAGACGGGATGAAGGCGATAGGATACCTGAAACAAGGTATTTCTCTATGAGCACACTTGCGACACACAAAGGGCTGATGAAATTCGGTGATGATGCCAAAATCTTCTGACTTGCTTAATCTAACTCTGACGTTCTAAGAATTCCCTCATAGAGAAAGAACTGACTGAATTACTTATCAGAAACTTGTTGTATTGAATGGGAGGGTGTGAAACACAGACACCGACTTACATTATCTCCCTAAGTAAGTTCTCTTAGCAACTGCTAATACCGGGAGGTCATTCAGGCAATGAGCACTAGTAAATCCCATTCAAGGGGACCACAGCGCTTAAATTAGATCAGCTTCATAGAACTGGGGATAGGGCTGTGCGGGGGTGTGGGGGGTGGGAAGGTGTGACAAGGGATGGTTATGAAAATTTGCATAGGCTTAGGAATGAAAAAGATAATAGTAAGAGACAAAAGTGACTTACAACTACACCTGTACTTTACTGTTTTTTTTATCGCTGTTCTCCGCTTCTGAAAGCGTGCCAATGACGGAAAGGAAATTCCCTCGAATGCTTGCAGCCACGTGGAACACAAGGAACAAGAGCAGATCAGCAGATGCAGAGCCACTGCTTTCACTGGGAGAGGGGGGCGTTTGAGAAAGTTTCTCTTGCTGACCTCTTTTATTAACTTTGTTTACCCTCCGGTGGCTTCTGGCTTAATTATGGGCTTTTGGTATCTGACACCGTCGGATTCTGCAAAGACGGGCGAGCGGCAGAACAAACGAAGAGAGAAATGCACGCGAGAGAGAGAGAGTGGAAGACATGCTCTTGTGATAGTTCAGCTGTTATTTTTACGTACTGAGTAGCAAAATGGGATATATATATATATATATATATTATCCCTGTGGCTTTTGCTGTAAACAAAATCACGTGCTTACTTTTGTGATTTTATAGTTATTTATATCTATATATATTAATATATATATATATATATATATATATATATATATATATGTGTGTGTGTGTGTGTGTGTGTGTGTGTGTGTGTGTATATATATATATATATATATATATATATATATATATATATATATATATATATATATATATATTATATATATATATATATATATATATATATATATATATATATATATATATATTTATTTATTTCTCGATATAAATGTTCTGTTAACAGAGGACTACTTTAAATTTTCTTTCTAACAGACTATAAAAATTAATGAGTTTCTTTCATGCCAAATATCAAACT
>NC_087216.1:46115051-46155051 GCF_015104395.2 Macrobrachium nipponense | reverse complement strand
GACAGACAAACAGACAGTGAGGAATAGGTAAAAGAAAACTTCGTTATCGGAGTCTATCAATAAGACGCCCAAAATAAGGTTATAGTTTTTCATCTAGGAGAGAATACAACACGCAAAAAAATAGAGAGAGAGAGAGAGAGAGAGAGAGAGAGAGAGAGAGAGAGTGGAGAACGGAGCCCGCGGCTAGAGAGAGAGAGAGAGAGGAGGGGGGGGGGGGTAAGAGACGAGAGAGAGAGAGAGAGAGAGTTTATAGAGAGAGAGAGAGAGAGAGAGTTTATTAGATGTCATTCTGTCATCAAGGGTATTGCCTGGTTGATCAGCTAATTATATATATATATATATATATATATATATATATATATATATATATATATATATATATATCGAACTACAAATGTCCTTTAATATCTAATTCGCTCTACCTCGGAATTAATATATTTTCATATATGCTTAACCGAGGTGGAATTTATTAAGCGATAATAGAATTGGCGATCGACAGGCGCGAAACAGCGACCTCCCAATTCTAGGACTGGCAGTGAAGCCTTAAACCACCCCGACACCGCAAGAGATATAAGTTCATGCCGCCTCCCACCTCAAATACCTTTCGCGCGCACAGGTATTTTTTGTTTTGGAGACTGCATCAACCCATCTCGTTCTCGATGGCGTGGGTGTCGGGGTGGTTTAAGAGTCAAAATGACCCTCGCTTAAATAATTGGAGAGAACTCTTAACTGGGAAACGTAACCTACCTTCGACAGTCCCTTTATGTGACACCTCTGAAGCTAGCTGAAAAATCAATTATTAAACCTCTAGGCGAATTCAAACTCCCAACATTACAAAAATAAAATGTTTATTTCCCAAAATAGCTAACATGAACATGGAAGAAAATGAGTTAAAGAACATCCCAAAAATCGTTAAACTACCATTACTCTTCCCGAAATCATATTTAAGTAAGTATCCCTGCTTATCTATTTCTGTCCAACCATTCATCAATAAAAGTCAACACAAGTCTAGAGAATTCCTTTTTTAAATGGTGGCTTCGAGTCCATCTGAAAATGAGAATATAATGATCAAACAATGAAATGTTAAAGTTCATCAATAAATGAGTGCTACATTGCACTTCCCTTTCTCTAGTCTGAACTCAATGTCACTACATAAAAGGTATAAATTTTCTACGTCTTTCACGTTACCTTTTCCGACGGATCTTAACGCCTTCCCCTACACTATGACAGTTTCTCGTCTAATTGCCCAATTAATTCACATACTAGAGATTATATCTCATTCACTGTTCTGACCATCGTACGGATGTACGCCCATCAACAGATATATGGATACACATATGCTACTGAACACAGGAACATACGGACGCTACTCTATTCTGTTCGTTTCCATTTTCCCATGTACACGTTTATCGAATGCACGCACTCGGTGACCTGAAGTAACCTGAAGTAACCTTTCTTTGTGGTTTACCTCATATCTCTGGAATGCACTAGCGATCTCGTTCCTGAAATGGCATGTTTTCTATATGTATCTAATGTCAGCACTTTGAGGAATTCACTGTTTTGCACCTGTCTCAAACTGGCTGGAGCTAAGGTTATCATCCCCATTTATTTTAAAGTATATGTCTATTTTCACGTCTAACCAGCACCTTAAGATATATATGACATGATGTACAATATATGGTATATAGAATATAGTATATGGTATATAATATATAATATATAATATATAACATATAACATATAACATATTATATATAATATACAATATATAATATATAATACATATTATACATATTATATATACGTGTATATATGTATGTATATATATATATATAATATATATATATATATATATATATATATATATATAAGTATACATATATATATTCTATATAATACATATATATATATATATATATATATATATACTATATATATATAAATTGATGTAAATAAAGGTACTATATGAAATGAGGGAAAAAAATAAACAACGGAATTTCCGCAAGATCCTTCGATTTTCAAACGTCCTTTACTAGAAGATGAACTGACTTACATGAGGAATTGATAATACAAGAAAGGTCGTATAACTGACAGATAGGGATTATAAAGAGATTAGTACCTAGAATCCGACACACCTGGAAGATGAGTAACCTTCCCAAACAAGCATAAACATGGGTATAATTTTAAAAGATTAAGTCAAATCTCCTCAGACACAAGGACAAGACAATTAAAGGATTATTATAGGTGACAGCTATTCAGAACTTTGGTAAACAAAAACATATTCACAATACATATTCACAATATGTATTAAACATACATATACAACGAAGATATCTCTAAGGTAACTAATTTTTGTTTAAGTTTGTAATTATATCTTTGAAGTCATTCTTAAACATGTTACAAATACAAGGGTCTAAATGAAACAGGCCAAGATTAATATTGAAATTACAATGAAAAGTAAGTTGTATTAAAGCAGATTCTAAAAGATTTCGCGATAAGACATGTTTTGACCTTGCAATTGCTGAACTACCAATCCAATTTATCCGGTGGTTGTTTTCACTTAAATGAATGAATATTGCATTAGATGTTTGCCCAGCTTTTACAGAATATTTATGCTGGCTTAATCTTACTTCTAAGCCCTTGCTCGACTGTCCAGATAAAATGGGGGGCAATCCATACATAGAATTTTATATATTATGTTGTTGCTTTTTCTGGGGCCATTTTTTATTAACATTCCTTTTAGTGTGTTATTATAGGAAAAAACAAGGTTGACCTTAAAGGCTTTTGATAATGATTTAATGGTTTCAAATCCGTTAAAATAAGGCAAACTGAGAATGTTCTTAGAATTTTCTTTCTCCGTGTTACTTACACTATAAAATTTTTGTGGGCTTTATTATAACAAATATCTAATATATGTGAAGGATAACATAAATCTTTCCCTATTTTTCTTATATATTCAATTTCTTGATCCAAATATTGGGGACTGACAATGCGCAATGCTCGTAAAAACATAGAAGAAAAAATTGATATTTTGATGTTAAGATGGTGGCCTGAATTGAAATGAACATAAGTAAAGTTGTTGGTCGGTTTCCTATAAATACTGAATTTACATTGAAATGGTTCTCTATGTATCAAAACATCTAAGAAAGGGAGGCAATTGTCTTTTTCTAATTCTAGAGTAAACTAAAATATCATCAACATATCTACACCACTTTACAGGAATATAAATGATATATAGACATGACTGTTTTGGCTTGGTTGGCAGTATTGAATACAGTATGTAAGTAATATACTATAAATGTTCACCAGCATGTGATCCCAGAAGTTGGTTTGTCACTGGGTACTAAAAGTGAGCTGCAATCACGCTGCTAATGGCCAATTTGCTTAGATATGCAAATGGATGCAAACGTGTGATTGCTCTCTGACTTTTTGATATGTGCAACCATATAGATTTGGGAAGGTGTGGTCGGCGATCCTTGAAGTTTGATTTTTTGGTCTTCATGACAACATGGAACCCGTCATTGTTGCTTTTGAGTACGAGGATGATGATGAGATATTCCTTTACAACAATGAAGATTAAAATGAAATTTATGAATTCTTGTGCATATCATTACCCGTTAATACTATAATTAATATTAATTAATTTACAATTTTACTGACGCCTTCTCATTGTAGAATGATTATGCCATTGTTCAATCTGTCCCATCACATTATACGAACAATCAAACAAGGGGTACAGATAAATTACCACACCCATACTTACAATCTAAGATCATAATATAATTGCCTACGAAAATTTTTAGACAACACGGTAGAATCAGGTAGAACATCATAGTGGAGCTCATTAGCATAGCTACTCAACTCGTTTTTAGGATATACACATTTGAGTTATAATGTGGCAAAATCATGAGATTCAATAATGTACAATGCATGTATTTATGATTTACAGTGTGTTGTGTGATGCAGAGAGAGAGAGAGAGAGAGAGAGAGAGAGGAGAGAGAGAGAAAAGAGGGTGGGAGAATTGGAGGGGGAAGAGAAGGAATGGGAGGGGGCGAGAGGTGATAGGAGGATGGGTCTGTGAGGGGAATGGCGGAGTTTGTTTGTTAGGCAAGGAGGGAACTGATAAAGGGGAGGGAGGTAAGTGACTTGTTTGAACCTTTGTCAGGTGTGAGTTCTCACTGAATACAACTTAAAATCTTAAGAATAAACTCCTAAAGTATATAAATTTGACTAATTCCTATAGCATTATAAATTATGGCGGGGTGTTGTAAACATTGTGTTAAAATGTCATAACTGTCCGACTAATAGCTTTGAAGATATTCCCGAAAAACGATACCGCATCGGGTCTGAAATGGTTGGTAGTTCCTTTCTCACAGTGGATGGTCAGCTGATAAAGCTGAAGCATTAGGGACCATCTAATAAGTCGTTGGTTATGATTTTTCTTTTTAGTATTCCTTTGATCTTAAACGTAACAGGCAAACTTTTGTAAGGCCAATATCAGGGAGAGATATTCAATGACACTGTATGCATTCTGGTGTTTCTTCTGGCTCAATGGTAGCATACAGGATGGAGGGTTGCTAAGTCATCATATCTGTATTAGTACTGCGCCTACACCTTCATCGTTGTCATCCATATAGAGTTAGAGTAGAAACTGCTTGTCCATAGTAGGGGTATGGAGAATGGGATTTCTAGAGAGAAAAGCATACCATTGTTGAAAACTGAATAATTTTTAAAGTACCTTGGAACTGAAGTTGGAGCAGTCATAAATGCCGGCAGCAAGATAATTGAAAAACTGAAGAATGAACTGACCAACCTACAGATTGAAGCTGCAGCAGAAGATTTGGGCAATCAAAGTAGTTTTGCTCCCATGTACAAAACATGTCACCATATATGGAAGGCTCCAGAAGTACCATCTAAAGGCCATGGATCAAGAGACGATGAAGTTTGTAATGAAAAGCCCTCCTCTTACCCACGGATACGCCAATGGGGACTTTTTATGCCCCAGTGGCTGCAGGGGGCCTTGGATTGTACAACTTCAGTATTGAGAAGCCAAACACCCATCTTAAATAGTTATTGACACCTAAGTAAATAGAATGATCTCATAGTCAAGACCTTAGTTGCTGGAAAATTAGATCATATTGAAGCCCCTGAAGAGGCCAACTGGGCAGAGAAATTATACACATAAGTAGACAAAAGTGGACCAAAGGAAGCTCTACAGGCCCTTAAGTCAAAATGGATAGACTCAGGCAACCATCTATTGAGAGGTGGCAAGTATGTAACTGTATTAAAAGGCATCAAGTCCTCCTCCAGATGCTAGCCAGAAGTGCCAGAGGACGGGATGTTAGCAGCTGAAGTGATCCTAGCGACAATATTCCAGGGACTTTACATCACATCCTTCAAGTCTGTCAGCATTACAACCCTGGAAAATAAGCAGACATGACTGAATTAAAGATTTTCTTAAGGACAGAGCCGAAAACGTGGGTTTCAATACCATTAACAAACCCCAAATATCAACAAAGGAGGGCCTGCAGAAGCCAGACCTCATCATCTGGAATGAGGAGGAGGCCATTGTCATCAACATCCAAGTAAGCAGCGATGGAAATATAGGATCCCTGGATAATCTCCATAAACTGAAGATCATTAAGTACGATAACCCCTGCATTAAATCAAGAGTCCAAGAGCTGACTGGAAAAATCCCATCCATTCAACTCATAGCCATCAACTGGAAGGGGATATTAAGTAAGGCAATGGTAGGACTCTTGAAGAAATTGAGGAGGTCTGCGGCCGACATCGACCTTATCAGCGTGAAGACCTTTCAGGAGGGTCTCGGCATTTACCGAAATTATCAGTGCATTCCTGGTGATGGCAACATAACTTAGGGTTGGGGTCCACAAGAGGTCCCATTTGGACGTTCCTCCGAGGCTACACCATTGTCTCGATGAGTGGAGATCGAGCTGGGTAGACACAGAGGAAGTTGTTATCTTCTGGATAGCAGCAGTGTCAAAACTGTTTATAGCTTAATATTGTACATAGTATAAATAAAGCAAAAGAGGTACACTGTCTACAATAAGTAGGTAAAGAGAAGTGTGTTAGTTTTGTTAGGGCAGACAATGTAACGTTAAAAAAAAAGAAAAAAAATGTTGGAAGGCATTCTTACATCTATCTGTCCATTCAAAAGGTGCCTTGGAGCTGATGAGTGTCATAAGTGGAGATGCTACTGCAGAGAAGTTAGGACCGAAATGTCGGTAGAAGCCACACTTTCACAGGAAACGTTTAAGTTCCCTTTTGATTGTAGGCCGAGGGAAACTGAGAATGTTTTATACATTTGCTTCCTTTAGACGATTTTTCCTTGCCCACCACATACCCTAGGTAAGTCACAGGTTTGTGAAATATAAGGTGTTTTTTGTTGAGCTTGTGATGGATATTGAGATTCATTTGGTGAATGATTACAAATATTATGCCATTAACGCTCTGTAGGGTGGAAATGAGAGCCTGACATAAAAAAAAGGAAAATAGAATTATAGATAGGCTTAGATTTTGAACACCAAAATGGCGTTCTTTAGCAGTGTAAAGAGAAATCATTCAGCAATACTGAAAATATTAGGTTTATCAAATATGGAAAGCACGACTTGAAAAGTAATGAAATCGGAAATAAAAAGTAACATTAGAAAGCTGTGTTAGGTTGAGAGCAATATAGACAAAGTAATTAAGATTGATCCAAACAGAAAGGCGGTGAATAATCTGTGTAATTATAAAAGTTCGTACTCTGGTAAAGCTAACTGGAAAAAATGTCATACAGCTCGTGTTTTCAGGGCAGATGCGGGTAAATATTGTCACCATTTTTAATACTAAAACAGTCGTTATATTACAGACTCATTTTGAATGTAAATCATATGACAAGATGAAAGACATCTTTGGAGACACACTAGATGACACTTCTTACCTTATCAAAACAAATGAACATTTCTCGGAATTTGCAGACAGGATAATGACTTACAAGATGAAGTGACCCGGAAGGCGACTCTTGATGACCTTATCAAAACAAAAGAATATTTCTAGGAATTTGTAGAAAGGATAATGACTTACAGGATGAAGTGACCCGGAAGGTGAACTTTAGTAGAAAAAAAAGAGAAATTATGAAATGTATGATTATCTAAAAAGGATGGCAGAGTTATGACACTTGCTACAAACCAAAGTTATCTAAGATGGGAAAACAAAGACGTTGGAATTATAGGGGGAAACGTTAAGGAAAGAAACCAATTATTTCTTAGTGGAAAACTGATTCTAAAGTAAGTGGAATGAAGTGTAAAATGCCTCTAGTAAAGGTAAAATTTAGGGGTTTTTGAATGGAGGTCGAACAGGTGACTTCCAAACCAACTTTGCGATGGCTGATGGTCAACTCAACTTAGAGCTGAAAGTAATACTAAAACTAAGACGAAAAACAATGGAAAGGGGATAGTAGGCTGAGTCGAGACGATGATCGTCTATTTTTCAGACATGAGAAAGATATTTCGAGTCACGGTGAGTTAAGGCTAAACGAAAACACGATTATAGGAAAGCGAGCTGTAAAAGAAGAAAGTATTTCTTTCATGGTAAGCTGGGGAAGAGTAGATTGATTCAGGAGCTAACTACAGTGTTTTCGAAAACTGGTTATTTTGGGTAACAAGGAGGTGAACTGTACATAGAGCTTGACTTTTTTGATGGGAAATTAATTTAAATAATTTAAATAATTGAAAAAGCTATAATAAAAGCGCTAAAGTAACACGAACCAATCTAAATAAACTTAAAAAGGAAAGATGCAAACAAAAAAATAAAATACCGCAATTCTTAGAATTAACATCAGTACAAGTTTATTCTGAGGAATATTGAGCATTAAAGACAACTAGTAAGACAAAGGGAAGTGTTCCAATTCAAACAGTCAAATAGAATCTTTGGAGTATTACTCGCGAAGATTCGGACTTCAAGATAAAACAGAGCGAAAGAAAAACATTCATCAAGATAGCATGGCTTTGTTAAGAACACTTATTGGGGAACTGAAGGGAGTACCAAGCAATGTATTGTTTCAGCGGGAATACGTAAAATAATAGAAGGTAAAGCTGTATTTATCTCCTGGAGGTCAGGTATTCATAAACTCGGTATATGAATGAGATATCAGCGCGTGTTGAATGCATTTAAAAAGAAGTAATAAGAATTTTGTAAAAAAAATCTAATTTTGGTTTTACCAATTTTGATTTTGTCTGAAAAGTAGACAGAGTCGATCCCTGATGTTCGATGAGACTCTCCAATCGGTTAATAGATGCCTATGGGTAAAAAACGGATTAATAAATACCATAGTCAGTCTTGAACGTTTATATTATAATTGCTGATATTTTTATAAGGAACAGGAAGATTAAAACAACACGGTAAATTAAAATAGTAACAGCCAGTATGCTAAATTCCATCTTGAGATACCTTTTAGTATCTATGACAATATTCTGTAAGATTTGAAATACTTTTTAGTTTTTGGTTTTTATGAATAGTAATGCAATCAACTAAAATTAGGTAATTTTCAGTTTAGAAAAGTAAAGATTGTCTCACAAAATCTTATTATATCGTGTATGAGATTGCTCGTAACATTATCAGTATTAAAACTTTGTTGCCATAACTTTTAAACGTCATTTCTTCTCACGTAACTCTTCGACATGAGAGTAATTTCTTGGGGGTTCCTCACAAAGTGAGCGATGACTTTTTTCTTTTAACTCCTTTTTTATAATTTTTTCTTCCTTTACTGAGAATTTACGCCTGAGCCAAGTTGAGAAACAGGAATACGCCTGAGTCCAGCTTAAGAAAACGTTTATACAAAATCACGACAAATAAACTAAAAAAAGTAAAAATTAAATAAAATAATACAGATGCTGAAACAGTCGGTGAAATAAAAAAAAAATGCCATATGTTTCATCCCACCACTTTTATATATAACATTACTTCATAACTGCCTCTTAGGTATTGGAGTTTTGTATTGACAAATGCCTTACTAAGTTTCAGAGTTAAACGATGAACTTCAATCTCTTTCATTCGCGAGTTATCAAATACTGACAGTCTCATAATTCCGTTAGACTAAAGTGAAGGAATTTTCAGTTTCATAGTAAGGTATTAGATAAAAAAATAACAAGTGGCTTAAACTGAAGGGAGATAAGGGTCAATGACAATAGCAAAGCTCATTAAAATTGATCAATCTGTGATTTTCTTTGGACAATATTTAAGAACCAGCATCAGCATTCCTGTGCCCCTTTAGCGAAGGTATTTGGGAGTTAGTTACAGAGAGAGAGATATATAAGGAGTAATGAACAATGGAAACTTGAAAATCTGGGAGGTAAATTCCCTAGATGTATACTAGTATTGCACCAGCCCGGTTTATTTATCATGCCCCTCAAATTAGGTTAGATTAGGTTGGTTAAGTTAGGTGAGTTCAATTTAATCTGAGAGGTAATTTGGGTGCGGGAAACATAATGAGATTATTCTTAAAGAAGATTCTATGGTTAATTTTTAAGATATGACGTTCCCCTTTTTTTCAGGAAGGTCCTGGCAGAGTCAAAGTAATAGGGTCTGCTCAACTCGGCAGTGGGGGTGGAGCTAATACTGTGACGTCAGAAGAGAACACTTCTCACGTTTCTCCATAGAATTACTTAAAGAAGCTTTAGTTTTTATACATTTAATCCATATCGCAAGGTGTTTTTTTTTATAAAATCTGATAAAACCTATAAAGAGGTAACATGCTTGATGTTTTTTAATAACCATTCAAAGTATATAGGGTCTGCTCAACTCGGCAGTGGGGGCGGAGCTAATACTGTGACGTCACAAGAGTAACACTTCAGTGTTTCTCTACTGAATTACTTAAAGAACCCTTAGTTTTTATACATATAATCCATGTCGCGTGGTGTTTTTCATAAAATCTTGATGATAAAATCTATAGAGGTCACATGTTTGATTTTTTTAATACCCATTCTCTCATTTAGTCACCAAAACCTTGTTTTATTGCATAAAATATACAGTTTGAACACACAGCTACTCAGCTTTCTTCATATGTATATTCTTTACTTATTTATTTACTTACCTATATACTGGTTTGCTGTATTCTCTTCAAGTCCATTTCTTTTAACATGACAACTCTCTCTCTCTCTCTCTCTCTCTCTCTCTCTCTCTCTCTCTCTCTCTCTCTCTCTCTCTCTCTCTTTCAGGTAGTAATATTATCAAGATTTTAAATAATTCTTAAGAAATGTATTTAGTTCTGTCACTGTGTTCATACCTCACTTTGAAAAGCAACTTTTTTTATGATAAAGGTTAGAATGATAGATTAATTATATTTTCCAATCTTATTGTGAATACTTATTGTTATGCAATAAATACAAAGAAAATGTGGTACAGGCAGTGTAAAAAATGGCAGTTGCATTTCCACGACTTGGCCACAAAAAAGGAAGCAATATCAAAAGTATAAGAATTACATCATATACGATATAAGGTATCAAAGGAATAAATGATGAAGAAAATGATACAGGGAACACATTTCCAGCAAATTTCTCATTAGCACTTCATATCACATAAATATACTGCCGAACACATAAGTTTACAAATAACACAAACTGTATACATAAAGGTATTAATTATGCATGCCTCAAACGATTATAATATTTTCGAAAAAAGTACAAAAAGTCATTCGTCTGTCTGGCTGGATGTATCTGATGACGTTTCACAAGGAGGAGCGGGGCTAGATTTCAGATCTCCCACGAACACTTAATTTTTTATAATTTTTACGTGCGTAGATAATATTTTCTGTGCGCGATTATGGGTTTGAAAAATAATTGTAATTGTAATTTGTCAATATACAACCAAATGAAAGGGCATTCTTTGTACTTTTACATGGTATATGGCAAAACGTAATAAGATGAAAAATTATGTAAGAAAAATGTGGTAAATATTTACATAAAATTTAAAAATTTTGGTCCGTCTTTGACCAAGAATTCCTCGAAAATTTCTGAGAACACCTATCACTTTTATTTATGCATTATATAGTAAATTTTATCAGCTTTCTAATCCATTTTTCAGTTTCTTTCTATCATCATCCCTTAGTCAGATACGCTATGAAACGTGAATGTATGTAGGTTGACGGATGAAGTAATTGCACATTTTTGTGTGCGTAGATAATTTTTTCTGTGCGCGCTTGTGGGTTTGAAAGTAATCGTAATTGTAATGTGCTATTACATCATTTGAAAGAGATGTGTTTGTACTTTAACGTAGTATACGGCAACATGCAATAAAAGGAAAATCTATATAAAAAACGCCATCGCAAAAATAGTTATCTGAAAATGTTATCGTAAATATAGTTTCATAAAGATATAGTCCTTTTGTAACTGATGACGTTTCACAAGGGGCGGGGATAGGTTTTAGTACCGCCTCGTGAGTAGACCCTGTATATTTTGACTCTGGGTCCCGGTACTTCGGGAATATGCATCCGGGAGACATGAGACAGGCGAATAAAAATGAGCATGGGTGATAGAAAGGATCAGACTGTTTAGATTTTGTTATTTTATATAGATGGAAGGGAAGACTGTAAGCTCGTGTAATGATTACAGAATTCGTGGCTGTCAACAAGGAGAAGAGAGCCTAGAGAAACAGCTTGATAAGGGAGTTGAAAGAGTTATTTATAAGATAAAAATTAATAGCCCTATAACTATTGATGAAGTATTTGTATAGGTGATAGAAGAGGCTAGTGCTTTTTTTAAAACAGGCTTATCCATGATTAAGAAGTAAAAGCTATTTTAAGCTTATATTTTTTCTCTTCCAAGTGTTGAGGGAGAGAGACACTAATAATTATATATACACACACACACACACACACACACAGACACACAGACACACACACACACACACACACATATATAATAGATATATATATATATATATATATATATATATATATATATATATATATCATATATATATATATATATATATATATATATATATATATATATATATATATATATATATATATATATATATATTAGCGTTTTTATGCCGAGAATGCGAATTTAGATTGAACCCCCAAAAATGCAAACTGAAAATCCTCATAAAAGGCCACGCGCACAAAAAGGACGTTAATTAATCACATTTTCCTTCGACAGTTTTATGCAAAATTATAAAAACACATGTTAGCACTTTTTATCCCTAAAACTTCCAATGATTTGGTACTCATAGCAGAAGCACTTTTATTCTATTTTGAATCAAACTGTCCGTCTGTCTGTCTGTCTGTCAGTCAGGAGTCTGCCTCTCACACGCCTAGTTTAAAATTCAAACGAAAAACATTTTTGAAAAGGACAACGGTCGATTATGAGATGCAAACAGTAGTTTCAGCCTTATAGGCCCTAAACAAAATGTTAAGACCGGCGTCCACATCGTCCGATGTTGAATCCTCTTCGTTATTATTATTGTTTTCTTTTTTTAATCCTTTACAAATAAGAATTTATGTCAACAATGTCGTAATATGATTCAATTTTTGTTTCTTTTTTGTAAGATTTATTCAATCATTGATTGGATCATAACACTATCTACACCTGATACTAATTGTATAATTGGACTATACAAGATAGGTTAAATATGCTACGAATATATCTTAGAGGAATTTCTAAAGATATTCCACCCACAAAAAGGACATTCACCTGGTTGCACAATCGAAAATGTAACGGACAAATTTTCATGTGCAAAGAGCTGCACATTCAAGTTCTCAGTTATCAATTATTCTTTCCTATTCTTAAAATTACTAATCATATATTTCAATACAAACAAATTCACAAATGACAAGATGTAACCTCAGCAGCTTGCATAGGTCAAACAACACTACACAAAATATTTCTTTCCAAATGGTCTACTCTTTCCTGGGAGATATTGCACTTAGGTTTGTAAATAATCTTTTCAGTCTGGTTGTCTTCAAGCAGAAGCATTTTGAAATAGGTATCAATTTAGATTTTTCACTGAGAAAAAATATTACTCTAATCTTGATGTCGTATTTCATTATTTAGTGCACTACTTTCATGAGTCAATGATGATCGTTGGACAAATTTGAAGTTTAAAAAGAAAATCAGTATATTTATGCAATGGCTACTAAAAACCTACAACGAATAAAACCGGTAAAAATACCACTCTTTCACCATTGGATTACTGACTGTGGGTGGGAGCTCTCTCTCTCTCTCTCTCTCTCTCTCTCTGTGTCCGGTTTTCCTTTATGTATTTATGAATATTATTTCCTTTTGCTGGCTTGGATTTAGATAACGATTAATTGGAAGAATAATGGTAAAACATAATGACCTTAAGCAAAGTTTATGAAGGTAATTAGCTTGTTTTCCAGTACATTTCACAACTACTTAATGGCTGACGTCAATGTGATTGAGATATATGGTGTAGGTAGTTTCATAGAATACCTAAGACAATCAGACACGGCTTAACAGCAATCTTTGCTGCTTTTTTAAATATTTAATAAACATATATCCTAATGAGGATCATATATATCCATTTGATACAATAGTCCATATTCTATAACCATTTCTCTTACTAATCCAGTCAAGATTCAAATAGTCATAAGCATTGATATGAATGTTACTTAATTATTATTTTTCCTCTTTTCTTTAGTATTGTATGTAGAATACTTGCTCTGATAATAGTAAAATTACTTCACCTTTTGTGGTGTACACTTTGGTTTAAATGAAAAATTTGTCTCTTTTTCTCCTTTGATGCCCAATAGCTTCTGGAGAGAAAGTGTGTTCCCCAGATTAAATGTAAGTACAGTTTTCACATGTAATCTACAACCTTTGTAATCAATATTCATTTACATTAAAACTAGCGAATTGTGATATTTTTACAACTGTGGAATTAAGGCTAAAAAATATCCGAAACATTTCTCAATATCAGGTTTTTTTTCTTTTTTTATGATGGGACTAATATTTGTACTTTCCGAACAAATTCTTTTTTCTGTAGAGATTATTGGATTAGCAGTTTAATGCCTATGTACAACTAGGTTCTGAAGAAAGCAATAATCCCTTGTCAAGCTTTCGTAATATTTCTGTGAATCCCAAGCCTAACATTCTCTCCATGATGTGTGGATTATTGATTATTTGTAATTTCCCACACTTTTTTTTTATACTTAACCCTCCGTATGACATACTGAGACTCTTTCGATAAGCAAGTATACAAGCACTGTAATAATTTTCTAACATGACACAAGAAATTAGATGGATTTGCCAAAGGTATTCGATGGAAAATCTGAAGAAACAGAGATTTTGGACCCCGAAAAAATTCAGTAGGGATGCAAAGGTGTACTCCAAAATTATTGTGAACGCTTCCATTTGTAGGGGAATCAAAGCCATCACGTGTGTATTTTACAGCATGGAATGTTCTTTTTTTCGCAATAAAATGGTCGCTCTTGCAACTACATATTCAGCTGTGGAAGAAACTGTTCATGCATCTCTCTCTAACCAAGACATTTAAATTAAAGCATGAGTTACAAAAATAGAATTTATTCAGAAAATCTAACAATGGCACTGGTTATTAAAAGAAACGGTTCGTAAACTCTGCTTCAAAAATAAGAGATGCAAATAAAAATTTTCAAAAAATGGGAAATCAAATAGGAAACTGGAACCAAGCAGAAAAAATAGGTCAAAATCTCTTTTCCATCCGACATCACTAATTATGTCATATGATTATCACAAGTCCTTACGTCTTAAGGTCTTTGAACTACAAGAACACTTCCAAACACCATTTCAAACGTGCAGTACCTCAAAGTAGTTTTATCCCTCAACACAGGTCCACAGAAAACCTCTTCTAAGCCTGGGAATTTCCTATTCCCGATACGTTCCAATGATCGACCCAGTGCCGTGCTATCGCGGTCCGATCCAGAGTGAACGATTTATTATAAGATTCTTTGCACGATGTATATCGTAATGCACATACAAATCCGATTTCAACCGGAGGTTATGGATCAAAGATGAAGAATCCACTCGTGATCACAGGAGAACGGAATTTGTCAGTTTCTAAATGGGCGAACAAAAACCTGAAGACGTGCCAGATCGCGCTACCCAGCGCAAACACTGCTGACCTGCATGAGTATTAGAGAAAAATATTTCGCTCCTGCGTAAAAAACATAAATAAACATATATATAAATAATTCTTAACAGCTTTTCAGTTTTTATATATACATATATATATATTATATCTATATATATAATAATATATAACAATATATATATATATATATCTATAACATATATATATCTATATGGATATATATATATATATATATAGTATATATATATATATATATATATATAATATGATATATTATAGATATATATACATATATATATATAGAGGATATCTATATATATATATATATATATATATATAGATAGAATAATATATATATATATAATATATATCATATATAATATTAATCCCTAGCTATATAAATATGGTTATTATATAATATATATAATATATATATATAATATAAATCTATATATATTTAATATAGATATCTATATATATATATATATATATATATATATATATCTATATATATCATATATATATATATATATATAGATAATATATATATAGCTATATATAGTATATATATACTATATATATATATATATATATATATCTATTAATATATATATATAGATATATAGATATATATATATATATATATATATATATAGATCGTATATATTATAATTTATATATATATATATATATATACCAGAAGCCAGGTACTATGTCGTACCTCTAAGTAAATGGGGATACAATCCACAATGAAGTAAATTCCTCTTGTAGTTTAAAATATATATTTCTTGTATAGGATTAAGCTTTCGACCATCAACTGTGGTCGTTGTTCACGAAAGTGAACAAGACCACAGTGATGGTCGAAAGCTTTAATCCTATACAAGAAATATATATTTTAAACTACAAGAGGAATTTACTTCATTGTGGATTGTATCCCCATATATATCTATATATATATATATATATATATATATATATATATATATATATATATTATATATATATATGTATAGAAAACTGAAAAACTGGTTAAGAATTATTTATATATAGTTTTTTATGTGAGCGTGCAGTAGTCACGTTATGATCATATTTCCTGGGGACTCGCTGTATAGTTCCTTCTGCAATAACTGATATTCTAGATTTAAAATCGTTAATAAAAGGCACAAACGGGTAACACAACAAGTCGTCTTTGTATCCCGATGAATTTCTGATTTTATAAACCCAAAGAATGGTATAATAGCAGACCGGAGATTAGGGAAAATGTGTAGAAAAAGGGTTAAAGCAATAGGAAGGAAACTAAATCTATATTTCTAAACAGACGGTGGTATAACAGACACAAAACAAAAGACACCAAAGCTCATAAACACAACATTGTGTAGGTTCTTTATACAGTTTATACTGATATGTGGAACGTAGTGATCCATTCCTTTACAAACTGACTGTGGCTCAAAAAAAAAAAAAAAAAAAAAAACAATGCATCACATCCCTTTCGCAGCAAAAAATATGGGTGAGGTTTTTCTGACCCGAGTTGAACTTTCGACCTAATACCAGTTTTCTTCGTACTTTTTGTTTCCGAGTTACCATTCCTGCTGCAAGTGTAGGAAGGCTAATGACACTTATAACGACAATGAAAGAAAATCCAGGTAAATTCCCTACATTGAAACTTCTATGCCGAGAAATAAGAAAAAAGAAATTACCGTAGTCAATTAAAACAAAATTCATGTGCAACATTTTGAATTAAAAAAAAAATAATATATTTACATCGCTATACGTGTTTATCTGTAGCTTAAGATACCACTAACTTTTGCTGTATAACAAACGATCGTTGGGACCCTTCACTAAATATTCTAAAACTATTAGCCTGTCAAGTAAATTCAAATACAAATTTGACGCCAACTGTATACCCTTTAAGGGTTACTATACTCTGTTTTTTTATTCATCTGTCCACCGCCTGTGGTGTTTTTGTATGGTAACACTGCGTCCCGGGCTTTAGATAGTTACGCTATGTGTAAGTTTTAGGTAAATAAAAGGATATCTGGGTATACATTTGTAACTGAAAAGTGTTTTAATAATTTACTGTATGCGAATTACACCGTTAATATTCGAAATAGGATATTATTATAATCGTTGAATGTAAGCTGAATGTAACTATCTAAAGCCCGAGACGCAGTGTTGCCATACAAAAACACCACAGGCGGATGGACAGATGGAAAAAAACAGAGTATAGTACATATATGTACCATGATTTTAAATGCACATGCAGTATTTACTTTTCGTGTATTTTTTATGTTGATGATGTAATATTGCAGTTTTATGGTTTCTTTGGTTATTTTCATTAAGTATTTGGCAACCCTTACTCTTGAAATACTTTATTTATCCTGAACAGTTGTCTCGTGCTCTATGTGGAACGTCACACTTTTTGCATTCATGGCAAACATACTAATCAGTATGTTTTGTTTGTTGTTTTCAGATATCTATATATTGTGTTTGTACAATAGTAGGAATAATATTTGGTTATTTAGTATATGAAAATTTCTATTTCATTTTATGGTACATGGATGTACCATTATCCCTTTCATGGAAATTCTAGAATGTTCTGGTTTTCTTCTCAAATATTATTGTTAGTTATTACAATAGTTACTGGACATAATTTTGAAAGAAAACGGTGTTTTTAAGGAAAATTACTTGTTTCAGATGACAGGAAGACAAAAAATATTCAAAATAAATGAACATGATATCCATGAAACCGTATTTGGAGTCACCATCGATACAGAGGACGCTTAGTACTCGACGAGGAATATATAGGATTTCTTGAAGATGATGTTGTAGCATTAGAGAACAATAGTTCTTTGAATGAAGATTGCACAGTAATAATTGATCCTGCTGTTTCTCAGCAGATTCCTGTAAACCTACAGCAAGCAACTACTTCTAGGGCTACTGGAGAGGAGTCTCTCTCATCTTCACTATCCTCATTTGACAATATTAGCAAATTCAAGTGGCACAAGATGAGTGTTGAAGATGTTGAAAATGTTTTGAATGTTTCAAAAGATACAACAGAAGATCAAGTGTTTGGTCAAATTCTTATAGATACTACAGAAGATCCTACTCCGTATGAAGTTTTTTGGTGACATAGCTAAGTTTGATAAATTTCTGCAAGATATAGTCAACCCTGAAACTAAGCTATATGCTACACAGAAAGGTCATATTTTTGACACTGACATAAAAGAACTAAAGGCATTTTTTGGTATGAACATTGTTATGGGATATCATATACTGCCTTCAATTAGAGACTAATGGTCACGTGACCCTGACCTTGGTGTGCCATACATAGCAAAAATCATGCCACTTCAATAATAATGAACTGATGAAAAGGCCTGATGACCCGATGCATGATAGAGCTTTCATAAGTGTATTTTTATCAACCATTATTATTCGTGTACTTTTTCTAGATAATGACTAAAGTAATAATAATTTAGTTATTTTGCTTCAAATTTAAAAATTGTTATTTTCTAAGAGATATAATTTCATAATAGTATTAAAAAAATAAACATATTTCCCTTATTATTTATTTCCTTTCCCTGTATAATAGCATACTTCAAGATTATGTCATTATTAGATTGTCCATAAGAAAATTGCCCCAGATGCTTAATGGTACATATATGTGCCATACTATAAAATTGGCAGTTTTGTGAAATATCGACGAAAAAATTATATAAATGCCATTTTATACTCCTAAAGACTTAGTTTCAATAGAAATTAAATCAAATAATATGCTGAAAAAATTATATCTCTCAAATGGTTATAAGAATACACAGTAGATACAAAAGCTTTTCCTGTGCTTCAATGATATAAGACTACGTTTAGACTTATCACCGTCTATCCAGGGTTCATGAATAGGTTTCCTTGATTAAGTCACCTGGTTGGAGCTTCCTGGAAAGGTACTGCATATATTATCATTCACATTAATGGCATGTTAAATATATCATTATTAACACATGCAGTCCTATGACAGCATTTCAGTATATGCATCATAACTTCCTTTGTATCTTGTACATCTATTTATGCACATCTTTCCATCCTTCAACAAACACAATTGATTGTGCTGTGACCTCTGTTTTCTTCGCCTATGTGTCAGGCACTAAATTTCCCCTCGCAAGCTACTGAAATGTCTGTGTTAACTAAATAAATCATTAAGTTTGTAGATGCAGTTTCTTACTCACGCCTTCGCTACAATACTATGAAGTATTATTTGACGTCAATTGCTCATATAGTTTCTGTGTGCCATTCCAAGGTGGAGGCCTCGTTTTTCTTCCACGTTAATATAGAATTCTCTATCGGCGTCCGAATATTTTAGGACCGGCAGATGTGGACCGGGCAGTTTCATGAATTTACACATGGTCATTTGTCACAGGAATCTATGTCTCAGTTTCTTTCTTCACCAAAATATCAGTTTCTCTTGGGATTGCAGAAGATAAAACTTTTTTTTATTCAAAAGAAGAAAAAATCCTCTTTACATTCCAATTACGCAATTATGTCTCTTCAAGGTTCTTAGTATTTACAGGTTTAGCGGAATTATTTTCTGTGTTAATCACATCGAATATTATGTCAGATGCGAAAATAAACACTATATTTTTAGCGACTTTCGACAATATGAAACTAAGAGGGGTAGACTGTATCTTTCAGTTACATGCTTGAGACACTGGGAGAATTAGTGGAAAGGCGGCGATCCCACGTGATAAAAGGTACGATGGATATTGAAAAAAAAAAAAAATTCGAAAGCTAAAGCCATAAACCTAAAAGAGGGATATGTGTTCAATAATTACATTTTATCTCACTCGAGTTGTAGAAACACACACACACACACACACAATATATATATATATATATATATATATATATATATATATATATATATATATATATATATATATATATATATTATTACATGCGTGGCCGAGCAAGGTCTACAATTTACATTAGAAATTAACTGACATCTAACAAGACTGGGTGCTATGCAGGTAACACCAGAAAACAAAGGAAAATGTATAAGAAATAAAATAATGTCTATAAGGGAAATGCAATATTACACTAAACAGAAGATATGTACACAGGACCTAAAGGCACTAGCTCCATGGCACTGAGGTTGTTAGTTCACAAATCACACAAATCAATTAGTGATACTAGGTAAAAACCAGAGTGTTAAGCCCTTTATGGAAATAGGAATTTATGGAATAAAATTATTATTGGAATTATGACCAATCATAGGATAATAGATGACAGCAGCTCTTCAATCTTACACCCTGGGACTTGAATTGATGAATTTATGAACCACCTTAGCACTGTGGAACACCGGAAATGCACACAACTTCCATGGTCTCCTATGCTACAAATTAAGAATGCACTGTAATGCTCAATTGAAACGTGATTAATGAGCCTGAGAATGGGACTTGCTTAATGCAGAGAGGGCAAGTAATCTAACACCGGTATGAGACAGCAAAATGAATTAAAACCTGTTTGAGAGTCACAAATATTTTCCACAATGGGGAGTTAGGTTATATATAAGAGCAGGCAGAAAGAAAGTAAGAGTTGTGCATTAAAACAAATTTCAAATCGAGTGTACCTTGTCCTTGGACAATTGGATACTTGAAGTAGCACCAGACTTAGGTTATGGACTTTGGGGAAAAAAGCTTCGACCTCACACAGGAATACAGAATGTGGATGGAAGATGGTCAGGCAGAGACCCCTGCACTGAACAGCACCCAGACCTCTATTAGAATCTTCTTGACTGGCTGGTGTAGCTGTGTTTTATGTGACTTTCCTCATCTTCGTCCTTTGGTTGTCATGTTCGGGTGTCAGTACTCCTCTTAGAAGTTAAGTTTGCCTGAAATGGAAATTTGAGATGAGAGCACACAAGTCGGAAAGATGTGACAATGAGAGGGCCAATAGCTAGGAAGAGGTAGAGTTTTAGGGGAGGAGTGAAGTAGGCAAAAGCTGCCGGGACATTTCTATAATGACTAAGGCTTCCTTGCACTGACATGGGTGGTCTGATTTACTTTTATCAAAAAAATGTAGTATGTTGATTTTAAGATTTCTTAAAACTGGGGGCTTGAAACATACATAGTAGATTGTATGCATGTTACAATATATATATATATATAGATATAATATATATATATATTATATAATATAATATATATATAATTGGTTAACAGATTATAGTTTCATCACTGAAGAATTTGCTTCCTCAAAGACATAGGATGTAGAGAAGTTGGAGGGAGAAAGACAAGAAAATATTTCAGCGAAGGCGTAAGTAAGAGTCATCGTCGACTAACTTATTAATCTATTCAGACAACAAACAGACTCGAAGCGAACCAAAACTGAAGTCACAACATAATCACTTGTGTTTGTTGACGGACGGAAAGAAACATAACTCAATCTACTACATGGCACGGAGCTATGGTACAATGGCTGAAATGATGATATTGGAATGCATATGGTAATATTGATACATTTAACGTAACAATAAAATGAATGAAACGCAATGTTTCTTGTGAGTTTGTTAACTGGTCAGGTGAGATGAACGTGTGGGTGCGACAAGGACCCTACAATTGGTCCCGAACAAAAACATTCTTTTCGCATGACTTGAGTCGTGAGGGCGATTTGGGGTTACCACGGCGCATTTCAATAAAGCAAAAACAGAAATAAAAAACCTTGACTTTTCCATGTCTCTCCTCCATGCCAGAAAGAGAAGGGGATAGGAACGACAATTTTATGTGAGTGTGTGCGTGTGAAAAATATTTCTAGTTTTCTTCAACTGGGAGTATTGTCTGTCCGAGTTAAACCTAAAGACGGAATTTCCATTATTTCAATAATGTACAACTCTGGGTGCAAAGGAACGCTCCCTAGACGGAAATTGCTGAGGGATTGAAAAACATCTTCCAGAAGGCCTTCCTCGGAGGCTGCCTTGGTTAGGTAAAATAGACGTTTTAGAGGCAGGTTCGGTATCAATTGTAAAATCTTATACACGAGGAATTTTGTTCTTTCCCATAATAGAGATAAAAAAATTGAGATATGAAAGGGAGATGGTTGTTGCTTATTTGCATAAAAATTATCATTAAAGTGTCTCTTCGTAGTGAGCAAAAGCGCCAAAAAATCAGCACTTAAATTCAGAATCTAAGTTTGTATGAATGAGCCTCTCAACCTTAATACAGTCATTAATCACACACACGCATACGAAGAGAGAGAGAGAGAGAGAGAGAGAGAGAGAGAGAGAGAGAGAGAGAGAATGTGTTTTCAAGATTTTGCAGTATGAATAGAAACCGATGTTTTTTTATCTTTTATTATAGTAGAATGTTTCATTTCAAGTATAATATCAATCTTTCGCAAAGACATTCAACAATGATGCTTTGCTTTTTTTGTGATTTGAATGTAAGTCACAATGTTATTGTCGAATCCTCAACAAAGACCAATTACGTGTTTCATTTTATTTATTACAGAAAATTACCACGTGAAAAAATAGGAATTCCCTTTGCTTAATCCTAGAGGATAGGATTCCAAGATGACTCTTTCAATCGTAATTAAAATCTCTAAGACAAGGGGCAACGATTTCCAAAGGTCATTAATCAATATGCAGAGACATCCCTTCCCTTAAAACACGACACCATCTAATGTTATGAAATCTAGTTTTACGAAGGTTTGAATACAGTTTCAGGATGTGCTCTCACAGAAATAAAGGAGTAGATTAACCTAATATGCTAATGCAACAAAATATGAATATACTTATAATATTTTTTTATAAATTTCGACTGCATCCTTTTACTTGCGAGATCAATTGGTTTAGAGTAACCCAGGTTTTTTCCTAACGCAGTTCCCTCCCTTGTATTTGTTTGTTTGTTGTTCTGGCCGGGGGTGGGAGGGCGGGGGGGGGGGGGGTTTGATGTCCAGGGAGATTATATGTGGGACAAAGGTTCAATAAAGGGAGTACTAGTCATGATGTGACCCTTTGGTTACCATCCGTAGAATAGAAACCGTCCATTATTTGTCTGGGTCATCGCAAAAAGTTACTGGGACATTTCATTGTTAGGCATCCGTCATCTTGCCAACAGTGTTAAGCATCTTTGTGTTAATCATCACTGGGCCATTACTCTATGTAATTACATTTTGAAATACATGTAATTATATTAAATATTTTGAGTATTATTGGGTTATCACTTTACGTAATTACATTTTCAAATACATGGTGGTTAGAGAAATAAACAGACAGACCTACACTCAGAAACATGTAAATTTGCTCCAGCATTATTGGCGTAGATAAAAAAGCAGTTATTTCCCAGAATAACTCCCATAAATATAATCTCTTCGCAAGTGTCTTTCAAAGGGGACTTAGTAGTTTCACAGTTCAAAGAGAGAGAGAGAGAGAGAGAGAGAGAGAGAGAGAGGAGAGAGAGGTCTTATTAGATGCTTTTATTTAACTTGAGTTCTGCGATGAACTCGAAATTTTGCACGATGACAGTACAACCTTACATGATCCAATTCCCTCTTCCACCCCCCTCCCCCTTCTGAAGAACATAATCAGTGTTGATTTAGCTGTCCCCTCCTCTTCCCCTTCCCTTTTCCCTTCCCCTCCACTTCCATCCCCCTCCCCTTCCATCTTCCATCCCCTCCCCCTTCACCTCCCCTACCCGACTTACTTCCCCCCTCCAACAATCCAAAGCATACAATTCAAATGTTAAATTAGTTGTGTTCTCCCCTCCCCATCCAACCCCTTTCCCCCTCCAAGCCCCCTCCCCCCCTCCACTCCACTCTTCCCCCTCCCCCCTTCCGGCATCCTCACCCATAAAGGGATATAAGTTTCGTTAACAACAATTGTAAATCGGTTACAATTTCTGTCAAAACTAAAAATTATAAAATAAACAATAAATAAAATGTTAAAACACGCTTTTATTGAAATACACTAAAAAGTAAAAAATCATTGTTTTTAAACACACTAGGATTTTTTTTTCTATTTAATCATGTCTAGAAAATAAAAAACGTAAGCCCCAAATAAAGAAAAAAAAAAAAAATATATATATATATATATATATATATATATATATATATATATATATATATATATATATATATAATCTTTCAGTCGAATAGTTACATTACAATAACAACCATTCTTTCCCAGTAGTATTTTTGGGCCCACGCTTTCATTTTTGTAGATATGATTAATTAGAAGAAAATACTGGTTAGTTTAAAAAAATATTTTTTACTATATTTGTTACATTTTTAATGCAGTTTAATCAAAACATGTTTTAATAATTTTTTTATTTTTCATTTCCAAATAAATTTTTACCATTTTCACACTTAAATGAACCACTTTGCTTTCGAAGATCCTACGCAGAAATTGGATGCGGTTGTTTTCAGAGTCAATAATAATAATAATAATAATAATAATAATAATAATAATAATAATAATAATAACACTGGAATGGTAAATCTTAACAATATATTTAAAGCAGTACCTTAGGCCATATCTAAATGAAAATAAGACGACAGTATTTACTGCCTATTCATCCTCCGTTTCTATGTCATGGATGAACCAGCTATGTAGTAATTCCTGTGCATTAACCTCATTACCTCCCAGGGACTCCCACTGCACTACTCACTTGAATCTCATACACGTCTTCTGCTTCATTTTATAAGAAAGCCCTTTCGTTCCAGCATTGCCCTTATATTAATTTTTTTTCTTCCATTCACCCATATTCAAAGATTATGCAACTTCAGGACTGAACCACAAGAGCAATCTTTTCCATATGCTTAAGTTTTACCATTGTGCAGTATCCGTGTATTGGACTTTGCCCTTATCCAAAAATACTACTAGGAAGAATGGTTGTTATTGTAAGTAACTATTCACCTGAAAGAATTATATATATATATATATATTATATATATTAATATATATATATATATATATATATATTATATATATATATATATATATATATATATATATATATATATAAAATAATATGTTATCTTTTCACACACGTTACTTAGTGTTCAGTAATATGCACGTGTTTCCACGTGTGATTGCTTAATATATGAGCCTCACTTGTATGAGCCACACAAGATGCCAGGGACTCTCGAACGTCACTTCGTTCGACCCAGCTATGACATTTCTGAAAAATGTGAATTGAAGACTCGTCCCAGAAGCATAAGCTTACGAGCGCCATTCTCTTTTCCCGATTGGACTATGGCATCAGGGAGATGTAGCATTGGATGAACGTCAGTACTTAATTTTCTTGCTCTTGCGTTCGCCTTATCTAAGGTTCATAAATTATTTTTATTATGGCGTAAAAAATGCGAGGGCTATATTTCATAAGTTTCAGATTAATCACTAATATATTAGATGAAATATTGTTAATGGTTAATCAATTTGAACTACTATTATGCATTTCTGGGTCGTGTCTAATTAATTTTTGCCGATTAGAAACGACCCTGAAAACCACTAAAGTAGCTTAATTAGATTAACCATTAACAATATATCATCTCATGTTTTAGTCATTAATTTGAAGCCTATGAAATTTAGCCCTCGCATTTTGGAAACAGGTATTTGAAGCCACAACCTAATCGACAAAAATATGCAGCGATGTCCAATGTTGATAATTAAGGTAATTATCAGAGTAAATAAAAGAATTTTAAATGGAAACTTAGCTAAATCTAGCAGATTAGTAGATAGAGGCTGGTAAAACGTCTTTGCTGAAGGCCCCCAACTCATGGATACTGTATTATGACGTACGTTACAAGGCACCCAGCTCATATACTTTATGAAAGAAGACGCAGATGTCAGTAGTAGTAGTAGTAGTTGTTGTTGTTGTTGTAGTAGAGTATGGAATTCTTATATTGTTTTACGAACTCAAAAACCTACGTGTAGAGTACAATAAGAGAATGGGAATCAAATGAGAATATTGATTTTGTGATAGAGTTCCATGGCGAAATTCCCTTTTCCTTTAACTTAGATTATGCACCAAGTCTTTAACGCGCTCTGTGAAAAATGATTCGCCTTTCACATGATAACTCATTATAATCCACTCTCACGGGTCCTGATGCTCATGAAACTCCTTCTAGAAGGTTCTGTTTCCATTCTCTAGTGACGTTGGTCAATTTTACCACGTGCACTCGTGTTTCTCCGATTAGATCCTTTTTACTTCGTCAGCATCTTCAGACTATTACCCAACAGCTTTTCTGAAACATACAGTTGCTTGTGGAACATTCCAATCGCTTCTCGATAAAGTCAGTGGCTCCCCACATTCACATTTCTTAACTACCCAATAGGGCATTTAATATATACATGCATATATATATACATGCATATATATATATATATATATATATATATATATATATATATATATATATACATGCATATATATATATATATATATATAGATAGTATATATATATATATATATATTGAATGCCCTATAGGGTAGTTAATATATATATATATATATATATATATATATATATATATATATATTTATTTGGAATGCCCTATAGGGTAGTTATATATATATATATATATATATATATATATATATATATATATATATGTATGTATGTATGTATGTGTATATATTAAATGCCTATAGGGTAGTTAAGAATGTGAATGCGGGGAGCAACTGACTATCGAGAAGCGATTGGATTGTTCTACAAGCGACTGTATGTTTCAGAAAAGCTGTTTATCAGCGAATATTTTGGGGTAATAGTCGGAAGATGCTGACGAAGTAAAAAGGATCAAATCGAAGAGACGAGAGTGCTCATGCGCAAATTGACCAGTGTCACAAGAGAATGAAAACAGAACCTTCTAGAAGAAGTTAGTGAGTTCGTACTCTTAAGTATCAGGACCCCGTTGAGAGAGGGATAATAATGAGATATCAGGTGAAAAGCGAATCATTAGACGGCAGAATTTTTAAGTGATTATCATTGAGGAAAGTCGAAGGGAAGGCATATAAAAGATCCACGGAAAAGGGTATTTGGTATTGGAGGAAAGAGACTTTTATTGAACATTGAACCATTTTCAGGTGCGCTGTGTGAGACTGTTTGGTGGAGAAACATTGCGTTTCTAAACAGTATTTTTTTCCTCCCGTGTACACATGAATATTTTTTTTACTTTTATGCTTATTGCTTTATGTTTTTCCATTTTTATTTGATTTCTTTTCTTTCAGGTGGATCCAATGTTGCCACATAGAATGGGAATTCTTGACTTTTTTTTTTTGACTGACACTTTTATCTCCTAGTTAGTGGGGAAAATAGAGATAATTGTGTAATTAATGTCTTAGTCGAAGGTGGTATATGTCATCCATTTTAGATGATTTTTTTGCTAGGAGTGATTAAACTTCATGTTTTTTTTTTATTCGTTTTCCCTTTTTATCACGTTAGGTTTTGCGGAAATAAAGGTCCTATTATTTTTATTTCTTGGAGATTGGTTTATCCTAAATTCAATTAAATTGCTAAACAGTAGCAGAGATGTCGTTTGCAGTTTTTCTTAAGGTAGGTGCCAGACATGTTTGAGAGGGTTACCAATTTTCCTTTTTAGACAAGGCAATAAATAGACCTTGTAATATATACATATGGCAATATTACAGCAAAGGAATTAGGTAACTGTACATATGTCAGTATTACTGTTTTCGTTGTACAATTTTACGTTGACTATAGGAATACGTAGCAATTAAAACGCAATATCTATTTACCCTTTGACCATCAGTTATACAAAACCTTTGGAATTGGTGAAATACAGTCCTACTGAAATGAAAATGCGACAATTTAGAGGTGTTTGGTAAGATAATGTGCCCCGATATACCTAGTAACACCGATGACCACAGGGACAAAGCCAGGTTATACATGACTGCTACTTCACCGATGGCAAGAGTAGCAAATTGTCGTCGATGCTGCAAGATTGCTTTCGTGGTGTGTGTTTTTGCAGTATGCAACAAAGAAGAGAATCGTATGCGCCATATGCGATATTAGCAGGTAAAGTAGTGAATATATGAAAGTGAGAACGTTCTCACTTTCATATATTCACTACTTTAGCTATCATGACATTACTATCAAGATAGGTGTAGCTAGCAACCTATTCTTAAGAGCCTTACGAATTTGTTCCCCAGATTTCCTGGAAAAAGAATTTGAACTAATTCGCAAGCAACTTTCATCTTTAAAGTATCCTGACCATATAATTGAGAAAGCAATTCAAAAAGCAAACGTAATTTTCTACCGACCCCCTAAAGACAAGACCAGAGACACGCCCAACAATAAAATAAAAATTCCTCACCTGGAGACGATTAAGAGAATAACCCACACCCTTGGGAAATCCAACCCTTTTACATTTACCTACCCAAATACCTTAGCCAAATCCCTGATTAACGTCCAACAAAAAACATCTCCCAAAGACTCTGGGGTCTATGAGATCCCATGCCAGGACTGTGACCAATCTTACATCGGATTTACAGGTAAATCACTTCCCCAGAGATTAATACAACACAAACGGTCAGTTAGGTATGGACAACAGAACTCGGCTATTTTCAATCATATAAATGAACATAACCACAGAATAAACTGGAATTTGTCACATGTAATTTATAGCAGCAACTGCCGGTACAAGAGTCAAATGATGGAATCGGCCTTAATAAAAGAGAAGCAAGTAATGAACATCTCAAAAGGCGGGTGGATCTCAGATGTCGTCGACGAAGTTTTCATTCAACCAACGCTTAAGAAGATTAAAGGAAGATTATCAGCGGGGGTGACCTAAATTGGCTTACTTGTGGACGGATCTCTTGTTATAAATACCACCTTTTCTGTAAACTTTTCTCATTCATATACCTGAAGAGAGAGACAGCAGTCTCTGAAATATAGTACTTTTCTCTCTACATTTTGGTGTTTTTATGGGCTCCTTTTATTAGAGATATATATATATATATATATATATATATATATATATATATATATATATATATGTGTGTGTGTGTGTGTGTGTGTGTGTGTGTATGTATATGTAGTGTGTGTGTGTGTGTGTGTGTTTTGTTTATGAGCATTTATGCACGTACCATGTCTGTCTATACGTATATGTTTACGGCACATGCGTTTATTTGGCTGAGGGCATTTGGCCAAACGGACATCTGGTCGACAAGCATTCGGCCGATGAACATTTGGCTGATGGACATTTGGCCGATGTACATTTTGCTGATGGACATTTGGCCGACGGGCATTTGGCCGATAGACATTTGGCCGAGCAGACATTTGGTGGATGGACATCTGGCCGATGGACATTTGGCCGCATGGACATTTGGCCGACAGACATTTGGCCGATGGACATTTGGCCAAACGGACATTTGGCCGATGGACATCTGGCCAAACAAACTAGCCATGCTCAAATGAAACCAACTTTCTCAGAAATCTACCTCGACACTGATGCAGTTGGTGGTCAAAAGTTTTAAAGCTAAGTTTACGTTTCCCCAGTTTTTATTTTCAGCGCCTGCTATATGTATTTATATTTATATACTATGTTAATGTGTCATATATAAATACAATCACTCACCCTTCTATTTGCTGTCTAGTTACAAAGCTACGGAAAGAGCAATTAAATTGAGAGTAACAATCGAGATTATAAATTCAGGGGTTACATTGAGATAATCGAAGAAGTATCAGAAATTAAACACAAGGCTCGTGTATCTCACTGAGGAATATGAGGAGCATAAAAAAAAGAATTTCTGAGAGCAATTGGGCACAATCTTAAAATACTTATTAACATAGTACATCTTACTGTATTTTATTTATTTTATGGTGTCATTTTTTTGGAATAAACTGTTAATTAAAATACCTAAAGTATTTGTTATAATTATTCAAACTTGTAAATTTTCTGCCGAATGTCTGTCGACCAAATTTCCGTTCGGCAGAGGGTCCGTCAGTTAAATATCCAGCCACGATTTATTTATATTCTAGCATCCTCTTCCTTTATGCCAAGGTACGAATAATAACAATAGGATGATTATAATATCAATAGCAAGAATAATGATAATAGCTATGTTGAATAATAATGTAGTTATTACCATGATGATTAATATCATTATTGATATTTTACATGGTCGTGTGCATAGAAAAAACACAGTATCTTATATAATGATTTTTTTTCATTAACTAAATTTCGTTCTTTATTCACACAGGCCCTATGACCCTGTGGCAAATTTCGTGGGTATCTGAACGATACTTTACGTATCCTTGAATATTTCAAGTTAGAGGAAATGTAACTTACTACACGAAACTGTATTATACAATTAATAATCTCATGTGATGTCCTTTCCATTATTAATCTCTATTCAGGTGTTCTAGGTATGTGAAGCAATATAAGAGTTCCATACAGTACTATTACTACAACTACATCTGAGTCTTCATTTATGAAATATATGAGCTGGTGCCAGTGAAGTACGTCATACTACAGTATCAATGAGTGGGAGGGCCTCCAGTAATGACGTTTTACTATCTACTTTAAATTTCTTTGATTTACTCTGATAAGTGCCTCATTTATCAACATTTGACATCACGCTATATTTTTGCTAATTAAACTGTGGCTTCAAATAGCTATTAACAAAATATGATATATGTCCGATGCTTTGGTAAGATTTTATCGACGAAAATCAATGAGACACCGCCCTGAAATGCACTCAGTAACCCATATTTAAGAAGCGAAGAAAAAACCGGTATCTTTGAAATAAGAATTGGTAATAAATGTTTAAATTTAGATTATAATTGATATACATAATTTTTTACCAACCGGTAATCCTTCAAAAGCACACGTGCACGCATACACACACGCGTATGGACGTACGCGCACTTACACGCAAGCACACGAGTATTTGGTATATGTCTATATATATATATATATATATATATATATATATATATATATATATATATATATATATATATGTGTGTGTCTGTGTGTGTGTCTGTGTGTGTGTGTGTGAGTGTGTGAATTATGCTGTTGATTTCTTTTTAGCCTTTATGGTGTGTGTTACGAAACGCGTCGGCAATAAATGTATCACCTGATGACCAGCTACCACCTTGTCACCCTGTCCTTAAATATATATATATATACATATACATATATATATATATATATATATATATATATATATATATATATATATATATATATATATATATAGAGATAGATATATATATATATATATATATATATATATATATATATATATATATATATAGATAGATATATATACTATATATATATATATATATATATATATATATATATATATATATATATATATATATATATATATATATATATATATATATATATATATATATATATATATATATGTATATATATCTATATATATACATATATATGATTATATATCTATCTCTATATATATATATATATATAATATATATATATATATATATATATATATATATATATATATATATAAAATCGTGAGTACATGTGTTCCTTGGTCGAGTCCATAACTGAACGAAGTTCTTGGCAACCAAAAATTTCCCTACGCTACACGGTTAACATTTACGAAAATATATTATTTCAGAGGATGACAAACATAGTTATTAAGCGACATATGTAGCTTATTGCTTGTATATGAATCACGTGGTGTTATAACATTCAGTCATATACTTATTATATATATATATATATATATATATGTATATATATATATATATATATATTATATATATATATATATAGATATATATTATATATATATATATATATATATATATATATATATATATATATATATATATATATGTGTGTGTGTGTAATTCTCTCTCTCTCTCTCTCTCTCTCTCTCTCTCTCTCTCTCTAACTTTTCCCATTTTTGTTTAAAAAGAACTATGTAGAGAGAGTAAAATTTTAAGTATACTTCAATAAAACGAATTTCCCCAGTCTCAGGAATAATTCTAAACACATTTCACCAAGGTATTTCAAACCATACCAGCGATGTAACTTCAGTTCAGTGCCCGGTGATTGAAACAGAATCAGAAGAACCATTGAATCAAGTTTATTGCGTTGGGTTTCCAGCAGAGGTACAGGAATACAAACTGTTCTGTTTCGAAATATCACAGGCGAAGTAATTGGTCCCACCCAGAACTGGACTTGGGAGCCCAGATATGTTATTCTGTTCGCTTGTCATTTTTCCTTGGGGTTATTATATATATATATATATATATATATATATATATATATATATATATATATATATATGTGTGTGTGTGTGTGTGTGTGTGTGTGTGTGTGTGTGAGTGTGTGTGTGTGTATGCATATATATATATATATATATATATATATATTATATATATATATATATATATATATATATATATATTCATATCTATATTGTTGTTATGACCTGTTCGTTCTTTCCCTGAAAATATAGTCTAACACTCTTTAAAATGGCCTTGACAGGAGGGACGAGAGTTGTCGCAAACTAAAAATCTACGGCAGAACGTCGATATTACTGAAAAAGGAGGAATTTATATAAACTCTGGACTTCAGGCTTAAATTAACTATATTTACGTTAAGTTAAGGGTAGGTCCAGAATCTAATGAGGTGGTTGATTGTGGATCCACCAGAAACATGTGCGTGGAAATTAACCAGACACTGAGATCAGAATTTGAGCAAAATGGGTCATCTTAATGCAAGCCTTATTGTAAAGGGTTCCCAATTTCTCCCACAATCAGATGGTGTTTGTCTGTAAAGAGATTGCATTCAAGCATCAGTAGTAAGGCGTGGAACACGGGATCATAACACACTACCTGCTCTTAGCACAAAATATTACAACCCACTCAAGGGCATTAAATGACTGGGAGTTTGCACAGAAAGGACCATCACATTGCTTGAATTAACCAGGGGGATATTTACTAGTATCACAAGGGAATTAATCAAAGCATTGAAACATAATTAGTGGAGTGAGAAGATGAATAAAGAAGGGGGGAGAGTCACCTTGGAAAAATGGAAATGAAATACAGACAAGAGGCAAAACAATTCCCTGACTGCACTAGGGTTTGGTAGTCTTCTTATTTGCTGATATTTCTGTGCACTATGGAGCCATAAGAACACTTGTGGGATCCCCCAGAGGAGGCAGGAGAGCAGAAGGGAGGAAGTGGAGTCTGCAGGGCTTGAGAAAGTCTGAGAGTCTGAACCAGAGCTGCTGCGGCCCCGTTCTTTTAAAATCTTGCCTGACTAGTCCACACCCTCATCCAGGCCCCCCTATGGAGAGTAAATCCAGAGCAGCTAATGAGAGGAAAGAGGGGTTTAGAGAGAATAGAGGTTTCCAGTTCACAGGGGCAACTTGCATATAGGCAAGGATGAATGAATCTGGTTATAAAGAGGTCTACCTTTTCCTTGGTTCTGGCTTAAAATCATGAACAAGTATATATAATATTATATTATATAATATATATATATATATATATATATATATATATATATATATATATATATATATATATATATATATATAAAATATATATATATATATATATATATATATATATATATATATATATATATATATATATATATATATTCACATATATATATAAGTATAATATATCTATATATATATATATATTCGATATATATATATATCATATATATAGTATTCTGTGTATGAAGACTATAGGGGAAGATCAAAAGATAAAATTGTTTACAATATTTTAACCAGAAACTAACAAACACATAATCCTCAATTTCCATTGAGTGTAAATTCTTTTTGTTTTGTCAATTTTTTTATTACTCTAAATAAATTTTAGTTTTCTGTAAAAGCAAACTATTGAGATGGATATTTGTCTGCACATCTGCACTTTTTCTGTCCAAACCTCAGATCTTAAATATTACCAAGGCTAGAGGGCTGCAAATTGGTATGTTAATCCCATCCACACTCCAATCATCAAACATTCCAATTTGCACCCCTCTAGCCTCAATTGTTTGTATTTTATTTTATGCGAAATTTAACCATGATCGTGAGTCTGACACCACTATAGGTGCTAACACATAGGCTACCACCTGGCCGTGGACGAAACTTTCATGGGCGGTGGCTGAGAGTTTCATGGGTCGTAACTGAGACTTTCGATTGTGCCATAGTTTCTTCGGCGCACTTTGAACTAATTTTTATATTGATCTGAGTCAAATTTCTTATTGATCTGAGACAATTATTTATTCATCTGAGTAAATTTTTCATTGAGCCTAGTAAGTTTTTTATTGATCCAAATCAATTTTTATGGATACAATTAAATTCTTTTAATTGATGCGGGGCATTATTTTTACCCAAGTAAATATTTTATAGAACCAAGGCAATTGTATGTTGATCCACTTAGATTTTTATAGTATATATTCCTAGTCAAATTTTTGTTGATCTGAGGCAATTTCTTATTGTTACATAAGTGTAAATAATTTCGTTTGTACTTTTAAATCAGCTTTGGTCGAGTTTAATATTTTCTCTCCTTTTTATTGTTAAGTATTAATGTATATTGTTCATTGTGTATATTACATCAAACAACCACATTAACGCTTCTTCTTATTGTTTACTTTCAGCGGAGTGTAAGTGACGGTGTGAGTGTTGCACTGGAAAAGCACCTCGCCTTCCTACTCCCAGGGCAGTTCGGGCCTTATCGTCATCCCAGAAGGACTAAGTGCAGCAGCTACCACAGAATATTTTATATTACACAACGCTACATTGTTTTGGGAGATATTCTTCTCGATATGCATTGGAAAAATTTTACCCGCCGGTGTATGAAGAGCCACCTACGGCATACTTACTGACCGCGGCTTTCACCTCGTAGCCTTGCAGTGACTTGTGACAGTTGTGACCCGGCTCCCTTGACTTTTTTCCCCCATCGGAGGAGTCCACGGGTAGACAGGGCTGGCGCCGGATCCCAGCTCTGTAGGAGAGGCTTCTGCCGTGCCCCGGCATACGGAGGGTCTTGGTGGATCTAAGCCCTTATATCTCGGTGAACTAGACTGAGGCAGTTGATATTTTTCTATAGAATTTTACCTCCTGAACAAGAATTTAAAGTAATATTTTTTTGGCCAGCTCTAATTAACCTGTAATTTACCTTTGAATTCTATCATACAGTAAGGGGGACCGATGGGAATGCGGGGTTTTGGGTGGGGTAAAACACTTGGGAGAATTACGCCTCAAACTCCATCTTACAGTAAGGGGGCCAATGGGAAAGCTGGGTTATGGGTGGGGTAAATCGCTTTGGGGAAGGTTTTGCTGTGTTATTGTGTTATTTCCTCTTATCTATGACATTTGAAACACAAAATACAAACCGATAATGGAGCCACTACATAGACAAAATCCACCTATCACTACTTCTATTACGATGCCAAATCCTACTGTGCATGCACCATGTTATAGGAGACTAAGGAGAGCTTTTGTTTCAGTCACCGACTCCTTACCTATGTTACACTTCTAAGCTTGCCTTCCTTTAAGGGGGGGTACGGGGAGCTCCGCCCCCCTGGTCAGGTAATACGTTCTTCTAGGTTAGGTTAGGTTAGGTTGGTTAGGTTAGTATCATAACCTATATCTTACACTTCCTGCTGGTTACGTATCGCACACCCCCTACCAGAATTAAAATATGGCAGTTTGTTTACGTTTATTGGACCTGAACCAAAACTTTGAAGATTGTTCGGTCGAAGTAGACTGTGGCAGTTGACGTTTTGTTATGTTATTTTACTTACTTTACAAGAGTTCAAGGTAATATTTTGCCGGTCGCCTGTAACTTATCTGTTATTTATCTTTGAACTCTGTATGTCGGTACATCGCAAAGGTAAATTACGGTTTGATCACAGTTGGCAGAATAAATATTACTTTAATTTCTTGTCCAGTAAGTAAAATAACATAGGAAAAAGTCAACTGCCATGGTCTACTTTACCGCGGAATGAGGGCTTAGAATTACCAGGATCTTGGTGTTGCTTCGCATGCCTGGGCTGTCGAGGCTCGTGAGGAGTCACGTAGGGAGGCTAAAACCAGGTAGGGTGTCGACCTTTACATTTTCCTTCTGGAGACGCCTGGTGTTTATTGGTCTGGCCCAGTGTATAGTAACTCCCTTGATATAGCGGACTGGTGGTCTCCAGTGACTTCATGGAAACCTTATCTTCATCCTCAAAAGGAATGAGTAAACTGGTTACGTTTTAACATGAGCATATAGGATCTATATATACGTATTCATATTGATATATTGTCATAGTTTTTGCTGGTTTAACCAATATTCTCTATTGTTGGTATAATTGATTTGTGGTCGTTTGCAAATTTAGATTTGTTAATTAGGTAAGTAATTTTAAGGTCTTCTACCTTTTATTGGACTTCTTACTTTCTTCTTGTTCTCTTTAGCTTTAAGCTAGTGTATTGATTTTGGGCCCGCTCTATTAGAGCTATTTATTTGTTGTGTACAGTGTTTTCTATTTCTATTACTGATATAGGGTTTAAGTTCTTAGTTTTAGGTGAACCTTGTGTTGAGAAGACATGATAACCTGTCCTCTGGGCATATAATTGCCATATAGGCTTATGGATACTTTTTATTTTAATTTTACTTGCACAAGTAAAATTGATTTAGAGTTAAGTCTTTTGTTTTTATAATAAATATTGTTAATTTTCTTGGTGTTTGTTTACCACATTCCCATTCGCTGTGTCATTATTACTGCCTACGATCCCTCAGTAACATCTTAATATGAATCTGCAGAACGGCCTCCTAGGGGTCGTAACACATATATATATAAGTTCATTATTAAACCAAAAAAAAATTTATTAGCCAAAATAAAGTTTTTATTAATTAGAATTAACTTTATATTTATCAAATTAAATTCTGAATTAATCAGTCATTTTTTTAATCTGAGGCAATTTTTTATGGAAGCCAATTTTTTATTGATGCAAGTCAATTGTTTATTAACTCAAATAAATTTCTTACATTTATCCGAGTCAATATGTTAGTGATTTAATGCAATTCTTTATAGATCGCAGTAACTTATTTATTGATCTGAGTCATTTTTATTGATCTAAAGCAATTATTTTACTGATCAGAGTCAATTGATTTTATCTGAGTCATTGTTTTATTGAACTAATTCAATCTTTTATTGATCCAAGTGATATTTTTTAATTGATTTGAGCAATTTTTTGTTGTTGATCTTAGCTAATTCTTTTTATTGGTTTCAGGTAATTTTTTTTATCTAAATACATTTTTTTTATTGCTTTGAGGCAATTTCTCACTAATTCTTCATTAATCTTAGTAAGTTTTTATTAATCCGAATCGATTTTTATTGACACAATTAAATTCTTTTAATTGATGCCAGATCTTTTCTGTCAGTATATATTTTATTGATCCAAGGCAATCTTATATTGATCCAAACACATTTTTATAGTATATATCCTAGTCAAACGTTTATTGATCTGAGGCCATTTCTTATAAATCCTAGTCCATTTTTAATTAAACTGGGTTAGTTCATTATTATACCAAGGCATTTTTTTATTGACCAGAATAAAGTTTTTGTTAAGAAATTCAGTCTCGTTAAAACAAATTGTTGAAAAATATCCACAATTATATATTAAAAATATATTTCTATGTAAAAATAGAACAAAGACTTTCGAACACCTGAACGGTGTTCCTCATTAGTGTAACGTTAAAAATGTAATGGAGAGGAAAGTTTCCTCCCGAAGAGCATCTAAAAAGGTGGGCGGACCGCGAAAATAACAGCCCATCATCGAAGTGCTGGTTCGTGTGTTTTCATTAATTAGAATTAAATCTTAAATTTTGAATTGATCAGTCATTATTCTTTCAATTCGAGGCAATTTTTTCACGTAAGCCAATTTTTTATTGATCTAAGTTAATTGTTCATTAAATCAAATCAATTATCTATATTCATCCGAGTCAACATTTTACTGATTTGAGGGAATTATTTATAGATCAAAGTAACTTTTTTTATTGATCCGAATCATATTTTTATGAATCTAAAGCATTTTTTATTGATCAGAATTAATTGATTTTAGCGGACCTATTTTTTTAATGAACTAAGTCAAGCTTTTATTGATCCAAGTGATATATTTTTTTTTATTTGAGCAATTTGTGTTATTGATCTGAGCTCATTTTTTTTAGGTTATTTTCTTTATTGATCTGAACAAATTTTTTATTGGTCTTTGGGCAATGATTTGATTAATCTGAGTTATTTTATCTTTATTTGACGTAATTCATTTTATTGATTTTCACTAATTTTTGTTATTGCTCTGAGGTAATTTTTCACTGATCTGAGTAAATTTTTCATTGATCCTACGCTCAAAGTTCGCCCCCTTCGCCCGAAAATGATGATAAACAATTTACCTGATGACATTAAAACACTTTATCAGTCCCCTTTCGCAGTCCATTCAGAAGTATTATTCATCATCTGATGATAACTCCTCGAATTTCTTTCCACATCCAATATGAAGGTAAACCCATTAATCAGAGGATTTCTTCATACTTTTACTGACGAAGGCTCGACTTACCACAGTCCGTGGATATATACCATAAATTCACAGACTGTTATGTAAAATATTTCAGCAAGAATTCCAGAGAGAGAGAGAGATGTCGTTCTCATTGTGTCTTTCCGATCCTTTGACCTCCCAGGCCACTCAGTGACACCGGTAGTCATCGTCCCCCTGTAAGACAGGTGGGGTTATTAGAGGAATAATAAAATTGACGTCAGTGGATAAATTACTCTATGCTTGTATCCGTCAGCAAACCTCCTTTTCAAGGGCAATTAAACATGTTGATGATATATTTTGTTATATCTTCTAGCGTATTTAGCATAATTAGTTATTAAATATTTCCACATACACAGTATGTAATTGATCACACAAACACGCAAGTTATACGTCACACTTTAACACGGGGAAAATGAAAGGCTGGGCGTAAATCCTCACCAGATTCGGCTTTTCATCTAAGCCTAGTTACAAAATCGAAACCGGCGAGGATTACACCTAGTATGTTTATTCTCCATGTGGTAAAGTGTGGCAAACCACACACACACACACACATATTGTGTGGTTTGCCACACTTTACCACATGAAAAATAAAACAAACTAGGTGTAAATCATCGTGTGTGTGTGTGTGTGTGTACACCATACAATCATAAAAAATACTGTCCCACAAATATCTTTTGCCATCCAGTTCACTATTCCTTGGGAATAATTTGAACCCATTATCGCTTACTCTAGAAAGGAAATATCATGTAATAGGAAAGTACATGCATTAATGCTAGAAACCAGTAGAACTATATCATAGACTTTATAAAGTAACTTTTATACAGTAATAGAAGACCTTTACTCTATGCAAACAAGCAAGGACGACGAACTCATTGCTGAAAATCTTGGAGGAAATTCCCCTTTCTAGAACGGAATGGAGTCAGCAATTCTTGGGTTTCTTATCTGGGGTAAAGAGGCTCTCTTTACAATGCGGGGAAAATCATTTTGCAATAAACAGGAACATGAATGAGAACTAAATTGCCGTTTTTCTGCTTTTCATAAAATTCCAATTTCTTTTCAGAACCTTAAATAAGCAATAACATATTTCTTTATTGAAAAGAGATAATAATTGTAAGAATGTTGGCAGCATGTAATTATATATGCTTTGCGAAATTATGATATTTAGATAATGAAGAAAAATAAACAAAATGATATTCACTAGGGTGGAATAATGCCTTTCAGGTAGATTTTATTATTACAATGATATGAACGAAGTTACGTAATGTTGATTCATGAAAAATCATAGCAGACATAAACACGAGAATTTATTTTATTACAAATTATATTTCTTCGTAACTGTTCTGAAAGAGTTGCATCTTAGTTCAGCCGA
>NC_087216.1:46085051-46105051 GCF_015104395.2 Macrobrachium nipponense | reverse complement strand
ATATATATATATATATATATAGCATATTTTGTATTTTTTGTAAATATTTTCGTAATATTTTTTTTTTTGTATATATATATATATATACCTATTTTTAATATATTTGTAATAAATATTAAATTTGTAGATGGGTATTATTTATCTTTTCAGTAGTTTTTATCAATGCTTAAATTGATTTTAAAAATTAAAATGTAAAGCATTCTAGTACAAATAAAATGTTCACACATTTTTCTGGGCGCTCGGTTCGATCTCGACCGGTATGCTCCTTTGACGGGGTACCAATATAGCAAAACGTTCAAGCCATGTATTTAGCCTTTAATTGATCTATGACCCGCAGAAATACTTCAAAGTCACTCATCCCAATAGAAAATATTCAGGAACCCACACGGAGTCAGTCAATCAAATTCCATTACTAATTATCATAATAATAATACCATTCAACATGGTCGAATGTTAATGTTGTAAATTTGTATGATTCACTAACCAACAATTCATGAAGTATAATTAAATTTTTTGGTCTGGCATCTTTACACAGAGAAATCGCGGGGATATTTACGTGGTATTGTAAACACTATTGTTTTAATAAGGTTGCTATATTTTAATAAGATAAAAAAATAAAAGAAAAATATCGCATATTTTTATAGAAGGTATTACCGAAAGTAATATTAATTTGTGCTATTTAAAGAAAGCATATTATTAAGTCAAACAAGTATCCCAGTAATATAATTTATTATTATTACTATTATTATTATTATTATTATTATTATTATTATTATTATTGTTGTTGTTGTTGTTGTTGTTGTTGTTTCTTCGTATTTCTGAATAGTTTTGCGTAAATCTGACAAGAATATAGCAGATTTTTTTTTATAAAAGAGAATCAATCAAAATTCATAAATAATTTTTTATGCTTCTCTGACGGAAATAATACGACAAAGATGAATATGGATTACATGGATGCTTTTAGTGGTAATGTATGGGATATTTCTCCTGTACGTATGGGTCTTTCAATATCATCTTTGCAATCTTGTTTACACTGACGTTGCTAGTGGATAGTTAAAATGATTTATATATAATTTTAGTGCTGGAACATGAAACTGTATCTGCTTAACCCATTTCCTGAAATTATTATTTTAATAATAACTACTTTGTTTAAACTTTAAATTCTAACCTTCTCCAAAAAATAATATATTACCAATAGATTTTCGCGTCATGTTAGAGATTTGGTATATTAATTGATAATGAAAATGTTGATTAATGTTCAATTTTCCTTACGGTTTTCTTAGCCTGTTTTCCATTCATGTGGAAGTTTCAAAAATGAAGGAAAATACACCAAATATTTTCCTTACTGAAATGATTAAGGCTAAGATGAATAATGAGGATTAGTCTGTTTTGTGATTCTACAATAATAGACATCGAGTAACGTCAAGCCTACTCTCTCTCTCTCTCTCTCTCTCTCTCTCTCTCTCTCTCTCTCTCTCTCAATATGGAAATGCCATTTCAAAGAGATGCAATATTGTTAGGACAATGTTTATACCCTTTTAATATATTCGTGGGTAGACACACTCTCTTAACCAAAAGATCTCGCAGAAAACTAGACAAGAGATGGTCGTGGAAAGTGTTTTAGCGGAAGATTAACGTTTCACCTACCACGATAATTCTATACTGAAATCTCCAAACATAACGGCAACAGGCACCTGATTATCATAAAAGCAACAAGCTGCTCACTTGAATCAAGAACAAATTTTGTTGGCAGCAACGCGTTTAATATTCTGCGTACAAGCATTCCGACCAGGACGTCAGTCAGCAGAATGGCACCGTGAAATTATGGAAAGTTGTGAACTATAATGAATGAATAACCATTCCAATTTGCGAGATTTCATCATTAATATTCGTAAGCCGACATTGAGTAATGTATTTCAGAGAATTTATTTAACGAAATATTTTTTTTATATAATTTTAACATATTTGGTCTGTTTCAGTGATGTATTTCAAGTGTCCCCCATTATGATATTGTACATCATAAGGGAAACTTTAATTGTTTAATTATATGCATACATATATATATATATATATATATATATATATATATATATATGTATATATATATATATATATGTATATATATATATATATATATATATATATATATATATATATATATATATATATATATATATATATATATATATATATATTTCTCTTCTAATTATTATTTAAAAACTTGTTTAGGTACTTGAAGCAAACCTTAGCTGGATAGCAGTTATCGGTGAAGTATTGTTGTAAAACAGTAATCTCATTGTGAAACTCAGACCAGCCAGAAGAGAGAGAGAGAGCAGGCTCTGAGGAAAAGGATATATAAAGCTTTTACTTTAAAGTTAAAACTATAAAAGCTGTAAAAATTTGTCCCTAGTCCAGTAAAAGTCTTTTTTCTAAAAATTGAGGTGTTAAAACTGTCTGTATTACGTTACACTTCTATATCTAAGAAAGAGAGCTTATTATCATTTTCATAATCAATTGTAAACTTGATATTAAAGTGGGCTTAATTGGCAAACTGTAAGAAGGAATCAGCCCTGTCTCTGTCTCGAAAAAGAATTAAGTATCATCAACGTAACGGATGTAAAAGAGAGGAGGATTAGCTAGAGGGTAATTGTCCAGCAACCGCTCCTCCGGTTTTAACACCTCAATTTTTAGGAAAAAAGGCTTTTATTGGACTAGGGACAAATTTCTACAGCTTTTGTAGTTTTAACTTTAAAGTAAAAGCTTTATATATCTTCTTCCACAGAGCCTGCTCTCTCTCTCTCTCTCTTTTCTGGCTGGTCTGAATTTCACCATGAAACTACTGTTTTATAACAATACTTCACCGATAACTGCTATCCAGCTAAGGTTTTCTTCAAATACCTAAACAAGTTTTTAAATAATAAATTAATAGAGAAAAATAACAGATCAACGGCTCCTAGAATGCCTTTCTTTGCTAGTGTCCCGTTTATTAGTGATACAACGTTTTATACCCAAGCTAAACGTTTAATACGTGAACCTTGTCCGGACATAAAAGGCCAACTAATCGTAAGAAACCTATTAACTATTGGGTCTATATTTAGATATGAAAAAAAAACTGAGCCCTCTTCTGACTTCCAATGCGGTCTATATATTTTCGTGTCCCAAATGTAGTTTGGGAAATTATGTCGGGCCTCACGTAGGCTTCTTAAAGTCCACATTGATTGCCACACGGGGGTGAGTTACAGAACAGGTGTCCGGTTGTCTTCACCAGAATTCTCGAACATTCGAGAACATTAAAAAAAATGCAAATTCAATATAGAATACAAACACTTCAAAATCATTACACGGGGCTTCTTCTCCTCGAGAGCTTGCCGTCTTCGAATCACTTTCCATAAAAACAATAGTTCCAAAATTAAACAACTAAACTACAGCTATCCCTCTTTACCTGGCATAACAATATCTATTTGGGACCTTTCCTTCTTCTTCTGGTCACTCGTCTTCTTCCCTTCACTTGAGATGGTAATTTTCTTAGCATTGTAGTAGGTTTTCTGTGAATTTTAATTGTATGATGGTTATTAGGATGAGTCTTTTTATTAAGTTTTATGTGTATCAATCATTTTTACTGCCGTGAGGATGGGCCTGGACCCCAAAACGTCACTTAATAAAGTCTTTTTAAATTACTAGAAGACGTCTCCTTGCTTCCTTGAGTGTATATATATATATATATATATATATATATATATATATATATATATATAGACGTGATTCATTTATCACACATATCCACAGGTGATAGGTCCTGACTGGTTTCAACTTTATTTCCAAGCCACTAACGAAGGACTGATACATAGTATTAATAGTCACAAATATATATATTACAGAGGCAGTACTGACGAACGTACACACGACCGTTTGAGACTGCATTATTATTAAAGAAAGGAGTTTTACCAGCCCAATGAGTCAAACTTGACTCTCACAGAGCTGGCCCGAAAAAAATTGGGATATAAAGAATTCTAAAATTTATCAAATTTAATAAAAAAAAAAAATAAATTATATATATATATACATATATTTCTATTTATCTTCAAATATAGTACTAAATCTAAGTGAAAAAATGAATGAATAAATAAATAAATATATATATGAAATCTAAGCGATAAAAAGAATTAACTATATATTAAATCTACGCAATTTAAAAAGAATTAGTAATTAAATAAAAATCTTAGGTAAAAACTTAAATTCTATCAATTAAACGTGTATTCCTTCAAAAAGTTAAAATTCTAAAAACTGAAAAACTACTTGATTCAATTAAAATGTCAAAAAACGTTTTCCGACCAAAACATATCTCTCTTTCTCGCTTAAAAACCCGACAAACCGAAAGTATATGTTTAATAGATAAAAAAGTATCACACTCACTGCACATAGGAATAATGCCGTGAGGTGTAGACATTAAAAATCCATTGGTCAATCTCGTATGGCAAATTCTTAATCGAGTCAATATTACCTCAATTTTTTTGTCGTATTGATTAGATGACTCCCATGGAGAAACAGTTGACTTTAATTGTTTTAATATATTATTCTGAGATACGTTGCTCCACAATCTTTGCCACTTTTCCATTGTAAATGTTTTTAATAAAGTTATGTAATCTCTAACGGGGAGATTAATATTCCGTTGAGACTGCAGATCCACCCAAAGGCAGGTGACAAGGTAGGAGTGGCTTCCAAAAATCTTTTGGCTAAAATTGACAGTAAATTGTCAAGGGACACTACCTATGAACGTACCCACTACCCACTCTAAGAGACAACAAGTCCACATCTGACAAGTGTCAGGGAGGCGGGGTTGGCAATCTCATTAGCACTACTGCCCCCTTACTGTGTTTATTGATATAATCATCCAATTTCCATGCATCTCTACTGCCTACCTTAAAATTTAAACAAATTACAATTTTCTTTTGATATGAAAGGATCAAGTTATTGCTGTAACTTTCTTTCATAAAGCTAGGTTATATGATATTCCTTTCCATTGCATTATTAGAATACACAATCTTTTTTGTCCCTTCCCAGTTAATAGAATGATTGTTCTCAATAACATGTACTAAAATACCACTCTTTCCCTGTGTATATCTCACATTTTTTTTATGATGTTCTATTCTCTTTTCCAGTGCTTTAACCGTTTGACCAATGCAAAAATTGTCACAAGACTTGCATGGAAATTTTACATACACATCCTATATTATTATCGGGGAAGTTCTTGATAAGTACATGTTTTACTGTTTTATTTTTTTTAAAGCGACATGAACACAAAAATTCTTCAGGAGATGGGGGATATCTTTCATATTATTATTATAAGGTAGTAGAGGCAAATTTATTGTGTTGTAAGGTTCTTTTTGGTTTTGTTATATGGTTTTTTTTGCCGCTTCTAATTCATTGTTTAGTACACTCTCAGGATATTTCAGTTTCCTGCCTGTAAACCGAATCTATTTCCTCATCTATATATTCCGGGCTACACACCCATAATACTCTTAGACACATAGATGCAAACACTGATTTTTTAACTTTGTTGTTTGGTCCAGAATAGAAATGCACATGGGAAGAAATATTAGTAGGTTTTCTGTAAACACTATATTTACAGCCACTACTATTTCTCATTTTGAGGGCATCCATCTTTTCCATTTCCATAGTAAATTTAATTGATGGTACTAATTGATTTAATCTGGCAAAAAAATTATTTACATCTTTGTTCTCTGGCCATAGACAAATTATGTCGTCAACATATCGGAACCAAACTACATTGAGTGGAATTATGTTGTTTAATAGTTTCTATTAAAAAAATTCCATTATAAGTTACTTAGCACTGGGGACAGAGAGTTTCCCATTGCCATACCAAAGTTTTGTGAGTAAAATTTTCCATTAAATTCAGATTTACATTCTTTCACACAATTTAATCAGTTCAATTACCATGCTTTTAAAAAATGGGATATCCAGCTTTGTGGTTAATGATTCAGATAAAAACTCCAGTAGATCATCTGGTAATCTAGCAAAGCTTTCATGAGCGACGTTTCTGGGTCCAGCCCCATCGTCACAACTGTAAAAAGGATTAATACACAAAAACCTTAATAAAAAAAACTCATCCAAATAACCAATATACATGTATTAAACGTTTAACGTCGGTGTAAAACGTTGTATCAATGATAAACGGGACACTACCAAAGAATGTCATTCTAGGAGCAGTTGGCCTGTTATTTTTCTTTATCAGTTTATTATTTAAGAACATGTTTAGGTATTTGAAGAACACTTAGCTGGATAGCAGTAATCAACGAAGTATTGTTGTAAAACAGTAATCTCATGGTGAAATTCAGACCAGCCAGAAGAGAGAGAGAGAGCAGGCTCTGTGGAAGAAGATATATAAAGCGTTTACTTCAAAGTAAAAACTTCAAAAGCTGTAAAAATTTGTCCCTAGTCCAGTAAAGTCTTTTCTAAAAAAATTAGGTGTTAAAACCGTCTGCATGACGTGACACTTCTATATCTAAGATAGAGAGCCTATTATCGTTTTCATAATCAATTGTAAACTTGACATTAGGGTGGGTTGAATTGGCAATTTGTAAGAAGGAATCAACCCTGTCTCTGTCTCAGAAAAGAATAAACGTATCGTAAACATAACAGTAGTAAAAGAGAAGATGATTAGCTAGAGGGCAAATGTCCAGCAACCGGTCCTCCAGTTCACACATAAAAATATTAGCAAAAACTGGGTTTACAGGACTGCCCATAGTCATACCATCGCCTTGTACATAAGACTTCCCATTAAAAATAAAGGCGGTGTCCTGCACCACCAAAGTTAAAAAAACTTTTAAAATCATCATTATTAAAACCACGGAACAGATCATCAGTAATACGAAAAATCTTGTTTGAAATAATTTGAATTGTTTCTTCCACCGGGATATTCGTGAACAGATACTCTACATCAAGCCTAACCATAAAAAGATCCGAATCTAGAGACAATATTTTTTCTTTGAATTGTTCATCATTTTTAATGGTACAGTTACTATGAGAAAATTCTGGTACTAAGTATTTAGCCAACTTGTATTTGGGGGCGTCATAAGGCCTGTGTCACACTATGCGGCGTCGCCACTGCAGCGGAACCGTATGGGGCACTGACGCATTGCTTGCATCCTGTCCCACTCAAGCGGCGAAGTCGCTCAGTCTATCCCCAGCAGCCAGGGTAGATAGGTTGACTATCATGTTGTCCAAACTATAAGTTATTTGTGCATTAGAAGCAGAGGGCTTACTGAAAGAGCCAACTTCATGGGTCCTTGGGCAGTAACTTTCCAGAATAGTCAAATGTACTATGATACACTGTTTTTATTAGGGCTATATTGTGTTTTCTGGATGTGATTATTCAGGTATTAGCATTTCAGTATTAAAGATGAAAAGTTAATAATAGGAATCATAGAAAGCGTATCTCAAATAATGTTTGTATTATAATTATTATATGTATTACGCATACTTAACATAAAAAATTTTTTTTACTTTTTATAGGAAATAACAAACATTTTTATCTTACCTTTCTTGTTTCTTTCTGCTCATTCCATATGTGGCCACTTCTCGTACTTGATTTTTCGGTGGAACATTTTTAGTTTCAGCTGTATGATGCTGCAACGAGATTTAGGGGAGAATTTGGACAATTTTGGATGTGTGAATAATGGCACTGTATTTTTTTCTGGATATTTATTTTTCAGAAATTGTTGCATTTCCAGGGCTCCTGCACAATACCGTTGTTGTATATTCACTTGTACTGATATTGTGGTAAAGCCAGTATCAAATGAGGTGTCAGTTTCCCTTTTTTCTCGCTTTCTTTCTTTTCTTTTTTTTGTGGGGGGGTTCCATGAGAACATGTTGCAAGGTACAATAATTTTATGGCACTTGTGTGTGTGTGTATTTTTATTTTCTTTTTTTGAGAGTTGGTTTTTGTTTCAGTGTTGTTTTTGTGGCAAGTTTCCCAGTGATAAGATATGTGACAGTTTCTGCTGACCTGTGCTGAAGTGGATATGAGGAAGCTTTTGTTTAGACACTTCGGGTTTGTGGTTTTGTTTGTAATAAGTTTTGGCTCACTGGTGAATTTTTTCTAGGATTTTAAGGCAATTTCGGGAGTGTTGATACTTTTATTTTGGCAGTTTTTGCTCTTCTCAGAAGAGTTATGCTAAACTGGTAGTTTATATTTTTTGCCGGTAACATGAGAGCCTTAGGAATGTTTTTCGAGGTTATTTATAAATTGCCAAAATTTTTAGAGTCCGATCACGAGGACCATTAAGGGTATAATATTTGGTCATGTGGTATTTTGTTTTTTTTTGGAGAGGTTCAAAGCCTAATCCTATGATGGAAAGAGCCATGTTTTAGTCCGCTGTTTTGGATTTTTGTGGAACATAGAGGCTTCAGTTATTTGGATTATTTGGTCAGTTTTTTTTTTTTTTTTTTTTTTTTTTTTGTGCCAGTGGAAACCTTCGAGAGAGAAGGTGTGTGGTAATATTTTTAGGTGTCAGCTCTGAGTTCATCTTCGGGGAACAGAGTTTCTTTTTGGATTACCCTGCTTGGAGGTATAACAGTTGGGGTACTTGGTTTTTCATTCCATATGTGGGTATTGGTGAAATGGAGGGGAATGTTTTTCTTGTTTGGGTGGTATTGATAATGATGCGGTGTTAATATGGGTGGTGGTAATATTATTATTGTTGGTTTTTGTGTTGAGTCACAATTTTGAGTGTAAGTTTCCCTAAGGGCAGGTGAATGATGTTTATAATGCTGTTTTAGCTGATGATGTTATTTTCGAACCAGGTATATTGATTATTCAGTTCTCGAGAAAAGCATTTTCTTTTTGGTAATAGTTGAGGTCAGCAGAAAGCTGTTGCGAGTACAACAATCAATTCCAAAGGAGGTCGAATTAATTGTCTTTTATTGATGACATGTCTTTCTTTATTGATAATTGTGGATTTTCAGGGCTTTTATTTTCGTTAGTCTTCGTCTTAAGTTTGGTTTATATATACCGTTTTCTATGGTTGGGCTGTGATAATTCAGTTATGAGATTTGGGGAAGCACATTCTACATTAGAACGCCTCAGTGGCGTGGTTGGTATGGTGTTGGAGTCCCACCTCGTTGGTCACGAGTTCGATTCTCGGCCATTCCATTGAGGAGTGAGATATGAGTATTTCTGGTGATAGAAGTTCACTCTCGACGTGATTCGGAAGTCACGTAAAGCCGTTGGTCCCGTTGCTGAATAACCACTGGTTCCATGCAACGTAAAAACACCATACAAACAAACAAACATTCTACATTAAGTTATTCTTTTATTCTTTTTTTAAGACCGATATGGTGATAATGTTTCAATATTTGAGAATTTTACAGCAGATATGAGTCGTTAGTTGCCATGGCTAGAGAGTGGCATGTATGTCTCAGCTGTGTTTTGTCTCATAGGCACAAGAAGTTGTCACGTAATGTGCATTCAGAGAACGAAACGTTGTAGTTGGGGGATAACGTTTTCCTGATAGTTAATATTGAGAATTGGTTATTATTTATAATTTGGGGCCTTAGTTTTTTCCTGTTTTGAGTCGCTCAAGTGAAATAAGGGGGTGTGTCTGGGGTTCTTGTTGATTTTGTGGGTATAATGTAGATATCAGAGTTCGAGAGAATAATTTTGTTGTAATTTGGGGGTTGGTTTCAATACTTTTTGTTTCCTTGGGTAATTTTTTTTTCTTTTCCATTTTTTTAGGTTGTTTCTCTCTCTCTCTCTCTCTCTCTCTCTCTCACCCCCTACACAAGCGCAACGATTTGCCGAGATAGGTCTATTCTTATTTACTTTTTTTTTTTTTTTTTTTTTTTTTTTAGATTTCGCGTTTGTCTGAGGCGGTTTGTGCTAATAGGGTATGGGATTTGACGAGCTTTTTTTTTTTTTGCGGAATTTGGTATTTGGCCCCGTTTTCTTTTGAGGTGTTAAATTGTTTTAAGTTCAGTTCTTTGGTTTTAAGTAGGAATTGGTTTGGTGGTTATGTGATATGTTTGAGCTGTTTTGGCACATTATAGTTTTTTTGCATCAGCATCAGCAGTGTTAATTGGATAACGATCAGTTAGTATTTCTTTGAATTTTAAGATCGTTATTTTGTTGGTCCTTGACAGGTGTATAGTTTCTGAGAACATTAGTTTGTGGTTAATTGCTCTTTAATTTACCGGTGACCTGACTGACGCTACGCTTCAATGGGATAAGCCAGCAAGACATCGCTTGTTGCCGTCATGCGAAAGAGGATGTTCACCTATTCACCGTGAGTCTACGAGGATTTACGACGCCTTTTAGATGATAATGGGCGTGGTAGTCATCATTTGTCTTCCACCGGGAGACGCTTTGCCTTCCTACAGCGTGTACCATGGGTCTGTGCAGCTTCAGGCCACACACACACACACACACACACACGCAAGAACGCACGCACGGGAGCGTCGAAATTCAAGATGTAAAGATGCGGTCGACAGTGAACTGTGTATTACAGTAAAAGCTGTGATATAGGCTGTCGGGTTTTGTTTTACTTTATAATATGATTGACCTTGTGCTGCCAAGGACGTGCAGTTTTTTTATATTATGACCTTCACCTCAGTGACTATTAAATGTTGTAAAAGTGTTTGCAATGTTTTCTGATTCAATAGTATGTAGTTTGCTTAGTGTTAATATGTTCAGTAATGTGTGTTCATAATTCACAATAAATGTAATTTTAAAGTAAAGGAATAACTTAGAATGTGAACAGAGAGAGAAATTAGCATAGTCTGTTTAAAGTAGGATATTGCTATTATCACTTAAGATAAGAGGAACTCGAGTTCTCCATTTTGTTTTGGAATCCTGTCAGTCATACAACGTCTTACATGACCTGTTTCAGACTTGTGTGTCTTTGTCGAGAAACCATGTGATGATTTGACTATTTTTCTGTAAAGATGAGTCATGTTAGAAGCTTCTAGAAGTTTTGCCTACGATACCATTAATTTCAAATAAGAAAATATAGACTCTTTTATTTAACTATTTAATATTACTGATAAATTAACTCTTGTATCTCTTGATTTGTCAAAAGAGAATTTGGTGGCTCGCAAATAGTTTAAATTTTGAAGTGGAAAGATTTGTGACATCACTCACAGATATGATGACATCAATTTCATTAGAAAAATTCTATAATCATATCTTTTATTTTAAGAGACTTTTATTGTATTAAATCATATGATAATCAATATTATTTATAATTGTAATCCCACTTTTTCTCTATTTATTGTTTTGAAAGAGAATTTTTAAGATAATGGCTGTGTCTCGTTCCCAAAATTTTTTGCCCAGCAATTTTAGACGAGGTCCACTCCGAAGTTTCCATACTACGAGAGCAATTTTTGTTCATTCCGATATCAGAGACCACTCTCTCTCTCTCTCTCTCTCTCTCTCTCTCTCTCTCTCTCTCTAAAGCCATATGAAAGAATTTAGATTTTCACATTAACGTAAAGATTCTATATTTAGTGGTTGGTCACTCATAAGTTTTAGATTTGGTGTTTTCTTAGATTTATTTAATATTCATAGTGTTTATTTGTGGAGTCTGAACAGACGTTGTGGAAGTGTGTAACAGGCGCCTCGTGTGTAAGTGTTTGTTGGTGAGTTCGAAAAAAGTCTTCTAAAATTGGTATACCAAGGTGAGAGTTTTTCAATAAGTTCAGTGCAATTAACTTAAACATAAAAAGTGCTTGAAATAATGAAAGTACTTAGGTTATTCCAGGGGAAATATTTACATTTTTTCACATTTTGGAGTTGGTGATTTTTCTTATTGTGCATTTATTTATTTTCCTTATTAAAGTGATTTTTTGAGCATTTATCCATTTTTCTTATCGAAGAGTTTTTTTTATATACATATTATATTCAGTGTGATTAATATTTTCTTAGTGATTTTGCAATTTTGGTATTTTCCAAATTTTTCTGTTTAAATTTACTTCACAATTTGATTAACTTGAACGTTTTCATCAATTAATCATTACAAACTTAATTGAGTTTAGCACTTGTGAATTACGTTGCATTTGCTTAGAATTCTTTTCAAGCTTTATTGTTGTTTAACACTTGTGAATTAATTTTCAAAATTTTAATTGTTACTTAACATTTTGAATTTTACTTGAATAATTTAATTTCTTGGTTTTTGTGATAAATTAATTTCCTTGATAGAATTAATTTTCGTTTAATTTTACTTAATAATTAATTCAATAATTAATTAAACTTTGTGTTGTTTTCGAGTAACAGTAACTTTCCCTGAGATTGTGAATTTCGCATATAAATTTTGCGTTTAATAATAAACTTTCGTATTTAAGATTTTTTATTGTCTTCTTATTTATTACCAATATATTTAATTTTGTTTAGGTAGAAATATAGATTGATAATTAAGCTGTTTTCCTTCAATTTAATTGAAGTGAGTTAGAAACAGGGAAATACATAAACTTTTTAAGTTGTTGATGTAGTGATGCCCTTTAATTAATTTAATTACAGATAAGATTACCTCACACCTGTTTTAATGAACTTAGTCTGATTTATAAGCTTTAGAGGGATCACTGTTGCCTTTAGTGTACTCAGTCGTATTTTATCTGTGATGAAGGTTCAGGTGTCTGGCTGCTGTGAGTAACTATTTTATGATTGGTAAGTGTAGTAACCAGATACTTGGCACTTCGTCCCAATATATATATATATATATATATATATATATATATATATATATATATATATAGTGATATATATATGTATATATATATATATATATATATATATATATATATATATATATATATATATATGTATATATGAAAGATAGATAGATAGATAGAAATAACACCGAACCTCGAAAATACACAATAATGATGAAGACCAAATATCCTTAATTAAACAAACAAAACACACTCACACATCTACTAACCGAATGCAACACACTAAAGTAACCTAAGATGGCCTTTGGCATATAAAGCCGTTATCTCCTCAATCAACAGATCTCCACGTCTGGAGACTAACACAGGGTGACTGGAAGATAAGGGCCCAATCAACACACAGGCTCTGATCCAAACAAATCGTCGTGTATACAACACATATAAGGGGGTTATAAATACCCTACCATTGGACAGCGAGGTTCCCTTCGACCAAGGGTGTAGCAGGATGAACAGAAGATAAATCTTGAAGCTGCAGGCAAGTGCGGATCCAAAAATATATGTACAGGATGTAAATATCCTCAAATCAGGAACCAATACCAGAGCAGCGGTCAAAGCAAGTCAATAAAGTGCCTGGCGAAGGTCCATATATCTGTAAGCAGGACACCAGCTTTCGAGACAGCATATCACCAGGAGCTCGTTCTTGCAGCTGGAGGATCGTATGCAAGCCTCCAATAATCAACCAGGATTTCAATACAGAGCCTCGGTCTAATCATCCCCGAAACCTGTGTTAGCCATCTATAATGTTCTTAGGGAGGATTATTTGAAAGTAAGGTTCAAATATAGGTACAAAGTACACAAATATTTTTTTATTACAAGAAACGAAGCTCATCAAAACACCATAACTTCTGAGTGTAGAGATCTTCCGTGCCAGCTCCAGACTTCTGTGATGCTTTGATTGCAGACAATTCCCTGTAGAATTGTGTTTTCAGGGTGTGCAGCTTTTTAGTAATGTCTTCATTCCGCAATGTACAGTTTACAAAACTCGATAACTCTAATTTTATGGTTTCCAAGCTTGCATTCCTGATGTTTCTCATCTTGTAATGCTTGCATTTGATGTTCCAAACAGATTGATGTTCCTTCAGTAATTCAATAAAATGTAGTGCTAGTCCTTGTCCACTCAAGGGGTTTGGCGGGTGGTGGTGAGTGGACATCTTCCCCCTCTGAACGTTGGTGCATCACTGAGCGGCGCAATGAAATGGCTCTGCCCCAACAACACATTGGTGATGGCAAAGTTGAAAGGGTTTCCTTCCTTCAGGAGTTTCCACTAAATAATTGCCCTTTGCTGAATTTTTCAAAATTTTCCATGGACCAAAAAATGAAGTTTATAATGAATTACCGGGAAAGGTAACAACACCAATACCTTATCGCCTTCAGCAAAGTTACGAATTTTGGTCCTCCTGTAAAAGAAGTACTTCATTCTTCTCTGACTACACAACAAATTCTAACAAGCAAATTCCCAAGTCTTCGTCATTTTGTCACCCAAATTAGTCATGTAATCTAACAAATTAATCTCAGGAATATCACTTTCCTATGGCTCTCTAAAATCAAGAGGACCATGAACACAACACAATGCCCAAAAACCAAATTAAAAGGTGGTAAACCTAGAGATTGACTTGGAGCCAACCGAAAAGAAAATAAGAGGTATTGTAATTCTTTGTCCCACTCAGAACCGTGACCTAAACAATATTTCCTAATCATCGATTTCAGAGTTTGATGAAACCTCTCCAGAGCACCCTGACTTTCAGGATGATAAGGAGATGAAGTCACATGTTTAATACCCAACTCTGCCATTTTCTCCTTAAAATATTTACTAATAAAGTTTGTACCACAATCAGACTGAATCACCTTAGGCATTCCAAACATAGTGAAAAAATTTATTAACACCTTAACAATTTTTACGCTTTTAATGGAACGTAGAGGAATTACTTCTGGATAACGGGACATTGTTCCATAACAGTGAAAATTACTCATTCCCACTACGAGTCCTGGGCAATGGCCCGACAACATCAATTATGATTTATTTCAAAGGTTCAGAAACCACAGGGATTGGACATAAATGAGCGTTTGGAATAACTTGATTTGGCTTACCGACCTTCTGTCAGATACCACAACTATTGACAAATTTCTTCACGTTAGATTTCAATTTGGGCCAATAACAATCCTTGAGCAATTTCCCAGCAGTCTTGTGGATTCCGAAATGACCCACCAAACCATTATCATGTGCCAACGACATAAGGAACACAAGGAACCAATATTTGTTTTACAATTTCATGTGCTCTGTTACCAGCATCCCTAAACCTACTCAACCTGTAAAGAATATTATTCATTATCTTGAACTTGGGGACTGTTAAATCATTCACTTAGCCTGATTCAACAGGGAGGTCCCGGAATTCCTATATCTGAGGTTTAATTAGCGCCTCCTTTGTCCAATTTGGAAGGTCCTATACAATATTGGTATCTTCTACAACTATGTTACTACTACTACCACTTCTACTACGTTCTAAACTACTCAAATCAACGTTTATTGTTGACTCTGCAGCGTCAACAACAATAGCTTAAAACGAGTAACGACAGCAATTTCAGAATTCATCATTGTCAGACAAATCATGTTCCTAAAAGCATATCATTTCCAAACACTAATCCACATCCTTAACAGGAAACATTCACAACGGCCAATTTGAATATTCCTGAAAAGGAACGACATTTTAAATGGAAATTTCCGATGGGAAGACTCTATCGAATCGGGAAAGCTAGAACACAAAAGAAACTCTTCATAATCATGGACAAAATCACTAGGTAATGCCTCTCGTAAAATCAACGACTGAGCCGCTCCAGTGTTCCGCAAAATACGAACCACTCTTTCTCTGGACGGATTCAAAGACGAGACACAACCTTGGGAAAAATATCTCTCGAAACAAGTGGGTAGTCATTGGGCCGTAGTTTTCGTCTGGACAGGATCTCTCTCTCTCTCTTGTTGGAACTTCTTAAATGCAAAACACAAGCTTTTTACGTGCACCTTTTTATTACAAAAAAAAGCTTGTCATACCTTTCAAATTCTCGGGATCATAATTATTATATCTTCTTTTACTCCTCTTAGGAGAAGAGCGATTAATATTAGGAGAAAAGCGATTATTATCATGCCTCCTTGGTTGATTCTTATTAATATGATTGGGCTTACAAAAACATTATTATTATTAATATTATTATTATTACTACTACTCCGGCTCATTCTAACTCAACCAGGCTTTACATTATTCATCGCCCCTAACTCATTCTTATCTCACAAATAATACTCGTCGATAGCAATGACAACCTCCTACAAAGTATCAATTTTAACTATTCCAAATGTACCTTCTATTTGTCGGGCACACACCTCTTAAACTTTATCGTCTACGAGTACCAACTCTTTCAACCTTTCAAATTCCTAGACATCTTTCGACGAATATCTATATATTTATATATCTATATATCTATATATCTATATAGATATAGATATATGGATGTGTGTGTTTGTATCTTCAAAACGTGCCATCCATTGTTCATTGGGAAATAAAAGGATAGACCCAATGTTTTATCCCTGTTGCCTCAATGAGACAACCGTTATCCTCTGTGACTTGTCCCCCGAGATAAATATTACGAAAAACCCAGGAGAGAGATTGTGGCTGGTGGTTGGTGAGTAGCATTGAGGTTAGATTTAACTTCCTTGGTGGCCATGAGGTTGAACCATTCTAAATCGCAAAATCGGTTGCCAAGGCACTTGAGATGTGACTTATGTATCAACTCGGAGGTCTATGAAAGAGTCATTTTCCTCAACCTAACATCCATTTAAATGTGAAAAAATAAAATCTGACGGAAAAATAACTATCACATCTTTTGTCCAGCTGAATGAGTCAGGAGAGTTTCCTCAGGCGGAGAATTCTGTGGACTTTTTTGTAGGAACACATCGTTATAATAATATTTTTAAGATAATAATCTGCGTTTTGGTGAAACTCTTATATTAAAACCTCGGGCTAAAGCTTTACCCTTGCATATAAATATAAAATATTTCCCACTGACAAGATAATGCGAGGCATAGCATTATAGAAAAGAATGGATGAAATATATAAACATATGATAAGAAATTATCAATAAACAACTTAACATATGATCAAACACATTAAATCCTATTAAGACGAACACGTGACATAAGCATGTAATAAACAGTAATAAAAAAACATTTTAAGCCTGCGATAAGACACTCTAAACACCTTTAAACCAAACACAGAGAAACAGAAGGTCCCACACGCCTAAATTTTCAGAGATTCCTGAGGAAAAAAGACTAACTCTCATTATTCAGATCATTAGGCAGCTCAAGTATCCGCTGTAATAGAAGTCTCGGAGGCTGCAAATGGCGCTGGGAATTTTATCGGAGGCTTAAGACGAAAATAACCTTTCCGAAGGGGAAATTGAATTCTAACAGTGGTTTTATTCAATTGGCCTTCTGAGCAAAGAGCCAATTTCCATTTTTTTCTTCTTCTTCTTCAGGGTCGGCTAGCACACGACCCTGACAATAATGAGATCAGTTTTTCTTACGAAAGGAAACCGTCGGAAGTAGCTCGCGTCTGTTGAGAGACGGCTCATTGGCGTGTAGATATCCGTACATATAACCCACAGGCGCACACACACGTACACACACACACACACACACACACACACATATATATATATATATATATATATATATATATATATATATATGTATGTATATATATGTATGTGTATATATATATATATATATATATAATATACATATATATTATTATATATTGCTACTTTCAAATGCATGTTTTCCCCTCTTTGAAATGTCATGTATTGTGCAACATTTTCAATGTGTGTTCAGATTTCACATTTACGTCTTGTAAAAGAATATATATATAACATAAAGAGAGAGATCTTTGTCTTTTCAAAGCTGCAAATGTTTAACTTTTATGTCGACACTGTAGATTAGAGAGTCTGCGAGATCCGTTTGCTTCCCTACTCTGTCAGCGCGTTTGATAGCGAGAGAGTCGAGTCCTTGCATTGTCGTCAAAATATGTCAATCTTAATTATCGTTTACCCTCCGTTTCAATCGGGTACGTATCTGTTGAGCAGTCTTATCTTGTACGTGTATGTATTTGCTGAGTACCACGTGCATGTTACCTCATTATTTCTTTATGTAAGATTGCGTCAGATTTCAGAACTTTCGAGAAGCTTTCGTGCCTAGAACGTTTTGAGACATCTGCTCTGTCATTTCCATAAAGGAAGAGATTTTCATTCGATCTTAAGACCTCGAGGCAGTTAGATCTCCCTCTCTCTCTCTCTCTCTCTCTCTCTCTCTCTCTCACTCGACATCGAGATTATATTAACGTAACGTAAATTTGGTCACTCATAACTTGTGAGAATTCTATATTTGATATTTCTTAGAATTTATTTAGTTTATTTAGTTTCTTTTGTGGAATCTGAACAAACATTTCGTAACGGCGCCTGGTTTTTTTGTGAAAGTGTAATATACTAGCTGCAGCAAAAGAGAAAGAAAGAAGTTGGTATACCAAAAAAGGTAAAGTGTTGTATATTTTTATTAGTTGCAACTAATAATTGTTAGGAACAGTGAATAACTAATAATGGATAGGGAGTGTGTTTAACTAATAACGGATAGGAATTGTGTTTAACTAATAACGGATAGGAATTGTGTTTAACTAATAATTGATAGGAACTGTTGTCTTTACGAAGGTTTGGTAAAAACTGTTGGTTACAGTGTTTTTGAATGAAAAAGATTTACACTTTTACACATTGCTGATATTTTTTGTGTTTGTGTCTGTTCCATTGTTTGTGCACTTATTCATTTTCTTATTGAAGTGTGTCTTTTTGTTTTATATTTTCATTTGCATTCACAATTTAATTGACTTAGTTATTTTCATTGCTTTATCATTGCACATTTAATTAAATTTAACACTTGTGAATTAATTTGCATATTCTTAGAATTCTTTTCAAGTTTTATTGTTGTTTAGCACTTGTGAATTAATTTCAAATTTTCAGTTATTGCCTAACACTTTTGAATTTTGATTGAGTTAATTTTCTTGAATTTGTGATAAATTAATATTGATTTAATTTTACTTATTTGATTCAAGAATTAATTAAACTTTACTTTGTTTTCAAAGTAACAGTAATTTTCCCTGATATTGTGAATTTTTCTTATAAATTTTGAATTTAATAATAAATTTTTGTATTTAAAATTTTTATAAGTGTTTTCTTTATCTTACACCAGTATAAGTATATATAATTATGACTATATTTATGATAGGTAGAGACATAGAGTGGTAATTGATTTGCTTTCCTTCAATTTAATTGAAGTGACTTAGAACCAGGGAAGTACTTAGACTTCTGAAATCAGGGAAATACTTATAGTTTTAAAGTTTTGTTGAAGGAGTGATGCCCTTGATTAATTTAATTACTTACAAGATTACCTCACACCTGTTTTGATGAACTTAGTCTGCTTTTCTGCAATACTGGTAAGTGTTAAGGGATCACTGTTGCCTTTAGGGTATTCAGTCGTTTAAACGTGTTATGAGGGTTCAGGTGTCTGGCTTTTGTGAGGTAATAATTGATAAATGGTAACCAGATACTTGGCACTTCGTAGGGCAATATTATTATAATATAATTAAATTTATATATATATATGTATATAATATTAGCTATATATTATTAATATATAAACCTGCAATCGAGTATATACTACACAAGGTATTCGCATTGTAGGTCAACCTGAACAACGAATAATGTTCCAAAAGAAGGTGCCATATCGCCCACCTGTTCCCGAATTCCTCCGCGTATTTCTTACAGGATGCAATGAAAGCTATTTCCGGATGTTCCAAGATATTCACGTATATCTGTGTATTTTGAAAAGTATAGTTACAATAGATAATACATTACAAGTATTCTGGGTCCGTTTCAGGCAATTTCATATTGACTGTGACTTTTTATAACTCAAGGAACTCTTTGATTTTTAAGCTACCTTCCATTCAAATGTATTTATTCATGATAATTATAGATACAAAAGCAAGTGCACTGAATGCATACAGGTTGAAGTAACTGAAGGTGTTTTGTGATTACCGCTAGAATTTTGTTGCAAAGATGAAAATCTCATGTCGGATTTACAATTGAAGTTGTACCTCAGATTGATGATTAGTTCACAAAAATTCAACGAACATACCTAGTACTAATGCACGTGAGTAAGAGCAATAATT
>NC_087216.1:46057551-46080051 GCF_015104395.2 Macrobrachium nipponense | reverse complement strand
TTGGCCAATCACAATGCAGTCCGCCGTAACGTCTGGATGCTTTTCTTCAGTAAGATTCATAAGTTTAAAATCAGCCTTCAAGAGGCTCTCTCTCTCTCTCTCTCTCTCTCTCTCTCTCTCTCTGTGAGTCTGTGTGTGTGTGGTTGTTACTTTCAACTGAAATATCTTATTCATTTAATAGTACATTTCAGGATTCACAATTATCACCTACATTTCTCATTATTTGATTTTCAGCTATCAGGTGGGTAATGATGTCTCCGGCTACATAATATTAAACACAATACTAGCCTGATAATCAGCTATTAGGTAATCATGGCTACTCTCTGACATTTTTTATTTTCATTTTAAAGTCACGTATGTTTATGAATAGTTTTTTTCATCAACTAGTTTTGATTTGCAATATCCAACAGATCATTGTTCAAAGCCTACTTGCTTGGGAACGGACACGTGAGATTAATAGATATTCAATAAAGTTAGGAATTGTTTTGTGGGATGAAATCTGCTGGGTATGAACCCCTCATAGAATTGATAATATTTCCGGCCAAAGTACAAATGATTCCTGTTGATTTATCGTTAAAAGTCTAATAGATACCTTTGATTCTCACTTCCATCACTGTAGGGACTTATATTAGAGCTGAGCTTCTCATGTACTCCTTATGGTCTTCATCTATAGTGTGTTTCAGTTACTGATTTATATGAGTTCCTTTAGAATTATTTCGTCATAGTTTCGAGGTCGTATATTATTATATATAAACTTGAAGACGGTTAGGTTAAGGAAGTTGAACAGCAAAGTTGAAGAAACTAAGGGATATAAAGTAGAGGGAAGACATCTGATAGTGAAGGATTTTTGTTACACGTAGCTTTTCCCAGAGAATAGTTACCAGAAATGAAATCTTAGTGGAACAATTCTTTCTCTTCTTTTAAACTAAATAAGTTCGGAAATTTCCGTGGCTACATTTTGAAAAGGTGTCTTAGATGCTTCCTGCTTAGTTAACGTAAATCCTTTGCGAAATTCGTGTTTATTATCCCTCAGTTACAGGCTTCGTCAATTTCAGAACTTCAAGTGCAACAGTGTCTTGGCCCAAGATTATTTTGGTTAGAACATTGATAATTTGTGTGTGTGTGTGTGTGTGTTTCACAGTTCCCGTTGAGTTTAAGTAATTTGATCAGGTTAAGATAACGGTTAACCATCATTGATAGTCCTTTATTAAGAAATAAATATGGAAAATTACTGTAAGCATGTATAGCTTTTATTGTAGAAGGATTTCTGTATTTCATCTTTTGCCCAATACAGAAAAGCTAAAAAAAAAAAAAAAAAAACTGTACTGGCACCAAAATATCAAGGATATTACATCAATAGCCAGTGTCTTGTTAATTATGGTATATTTTTTAGAGCTTTTAATCTAGTTTTGCCAAAAATTGGGGACTCATAGCCATACCAATCTTCCCCATTAGCCAACGTTGCCAAATGACTGAGGTGGTAATACTTTCTTGCAATGTTAGTAGATACAGTAAGTGGATATAGCCATGGGATATTTTTTTCTAAATTAGCGCGAATAACTTACTAAATGCTCTTGCTGATTTCATTCTAACTATATATCCCTATTTATAACTTTAATTCACACTCGCTTCATATTCAAGGGCATCTCTTCGGTCTCCTGTTAAACCTGATACGTAGAGATACTGAATAACTCTGGAACAACTTAGAAGCCGCAGAACCGCGAACTCTTGTACTAAACAGTTGATCACTTTGCAAAAGAAAACCCGGAGGTTTCATACTGTAATGAAGTTCACATGCTTTGTTTATAAAGTGCTGCACACTCTTTGGTTTTACTGAAGCAGTTTGTACATTTTGTGCTTAGTAAGTCTTTCACCTTTTTATGAATTGTCATTTCACACTACATACCTTGCTGGAGGCGTCTTACATGTTGTATAGCATCATTCTCTATTGGATGAGTCTTGGATACTCGGCATAGGATTAAAAACCTCACTCAACATTTTCATATTTTTCGACTCTAAACGTATTCATTTATAATACCTTTATAGGTTTTCAATTGTTCCATGGTAAAAGATATTTGGATCTTATATCATTAGGGTATGAGACTTGAGGTAACAACTATTTGTGTTTAAATATATTTGCGTTAATCACTAAGTTCTAAAGTGAATTCTAGAACATTTTATTGTTAGATTTGAGTAGTTCATGTTTAGTAATGTCATGAAGTTGAAACTTTCTTTTTACCTTAAAGTTAAGGAGAGGAGACGTTTTTAGTATACTGTAAAAAATGAGAACTAGAGCAGTGTCTAAAAAGAGAAACATTAGCCTGTAGACCTGGACAGTTTTAAGAAAACTGAATATTCGCTCATTAACAAGGAACAGAAGTTGAAGTATAGAAACGCTCATTACATGAATGTAGTACTTTGTAAAGGGAAAACTGGAAAGATGTAGTTAACTGAAAAGACATAAATTGACTCCCTGGAGTCAGCATTGCAGTGTCCCGGGGAGAGGATGTCTTCAGTAGGAGGTAACCAGTTAATTATGAACTTTAAAACCGACTTTCTCACCTGTTTTCCAATTTTCTGTTATTACTGAAGAATATTTAGACCATTTCAAATGTCAAAAGAGAATTTTTATGTACAGGACGTCCAATGTGGGTGTGGTAAGGGTCCTCTTGAGACAACCCTTAGCTTACGCTATGATTGGATGTGTACATAAGGAAACGCTTGCTTGACATATTTATGTGCCTGTAATTTGTTACTTTATAATGACCAAAATATCCCCAGTTCAATTTTGTATGAATAACTTGTACAAAAGTCTAAAATTTATACATAATGAAATTCTGTATTTTGCTTTCTTGAAGGATTTTCTCCCACATCTTTTCACAGGTCTTGAGTCTTGAATTGAATCTCATGGAAAGCGAGAAATATTAGGCAAAAGACCCGCGATTAATTTCTATATTTTCGAGTGTGTTAACCCCTGTGTTACATAGCTGTCAGAATTCTCTCCTTAGAGCTGTGTATTAATTAAATTTGCTTATAAACATTTGTGGATACAGTAACCTGATTTGTCTTCAAAGATATTTCCGGCCAATTTCGGGTAATTTGAGTAGTGCAATATAATAAATTCTAACTTTCACAGCATCATTTACCGAAATTAAAGAACTTATTTTCCTGATAAAAAATACTGACATTTTTGTTGAAAATTAATTTGATTTTGAGTATCCCATACTTACCTTTTTTTAAAGAAATGAAATGAGAAAAATATTTATATGATTATTTTCAAATAATTTGTATCATTTGTTTCCTTCCAGATGTCTCAAAAGATATACAGCACGTCAATCGGATTTTTGAAAGTTAAAAGCTATCCTTTTGGTCAATTATATGACAACACTTAATTATATTTCGGACACATACTGTTGTGCCTAAAGGGGGCTTTCTGACATATTCTCGCTTCTCCAATCTCCTTGAATACCCTTTTTGCATAAGTGAGCTTCTCTGGGGACAGTCGTCTGAATCACAAGTGGATTGGGGGCCCTTCAGTCTCTATGTGGTGCAGAATGGTGTATTTTGCTGGCTTTGATGGTTCATGCTTCAGGTCGTCTTTGAATACGTCTTCGTATTATTTCTCTCACCTCTGCTGTAATGAACGACCAGTTATATTCATTCCCATCGAAGAGAATTTTCATCTCCAATGGTGCTCCGCTGTCTGGTGATACATGGAGGTTGGTAGGTGGAGCAGTGTTGAGTCGTCATTTGGGTTGATTGGGATGAATGATCTGCAAGCTCCAGTGTCCACTAAGAATCTGAGTTCAGATATTTCATCTGTTCCAACATTCCATTTGGAATTTGTATTTTGTTTCCATATTAATTTTGTTCAATTAGCATGGCATCTGGAAGACAGTTAGGTTGGTTTTCAAGTATTTAACTACCCCCTTGGTTGCTAACAGCTCACTGTTTCCAGTACCCATTCTGGTTTTGACCTAACCAGCCACTAATGCTTTTGCTTTCTTCCTGAGGTTGGCGGAAACGTAAGTCAGTTACGAAGGAGCTTTCAGTTTCAAGGGGTCTCGTAAATCTGATACACTGAGCTTCAATTGAAGTGACGAATATTCCTTTTGACGTGTAATCTCCGTTTAACCCCAATCAGGAAGAAGGAATCCTTCATCACAGTCACTCTCTACATGTACTTCGCCTTCATCCTAGGATGATATCGGTGGGTCTGCATAACTCGGGGGGAGTTTTTTTTTTTAGGTCAATCCGAAATTATTTGAAGCAATAATGCTATCCCATATTAAAATACCTTTCAATTACCATCACTTTTCAATAATATAATATACCTTTTATTTGTTTTTCATACCTTGTATATTTGTAATGCAAAGCTTTTGTACCCTTCCAGGACATCATAAATTACTATGTATATATATATATATATATATATATTATATATATATATATATATATATATATATATATATATATATATATATATATAGACACTAACATTCCAAACTGAAGTCCACGTAGTACATAGTAATTTATGTTGTCCCTGGAAGGGTACAAAAGCTTTGCATTACAAATATACAAGGTATGAAAAACAAATAAAACATATATATACACTTAGATATTCTAAGGTATGCAACTTGCCAGTGCTATAAGTGCTGCACATACTGATAATTAGATCTAAATGTATGCAAATGATAATTATGTATTGTTTAATTAGGCTTTTGGTAATATTTTAAGGTTTTTTGGAAGTGGCTGAATTACTGCGTTTCCCCCTTGCTTCACGGTTATCAACTTTGTGTATTAGCTGCTGCATCAGCAACTGGATGACTTGGGACATTTCGCAAAAACGATAAATTACTTAATTTTCTTAACATTTCAATTAACCTTATGAAAATCCTGGTGTATATGGATACAATTCATCGCATGGCGACCATGACAGGACTAGGCATTCTAGGTTAGGTACATGATATAGGATGTGAATAGCAGTGTGTTGGAGGTTTTAATCTTGAATCTTGAATCCCCTTTTTGCTGTTTAAAGAAGAGTTCAGTGTACAATTTGTAGCTAATGTTTATCATTTACTTGGCGATTTATTTATTTAAGAGTCAGTGTTGACTATTTATGCGAAATAATTTAGTATTTTGAGTCCCCTTAATTTTCGCATCATTATTGGGTTTTTGCTTCGTAATAACGGTGATGCTTATACAAAGTGTCGTTTATTTTGTTTAGAAATTTTCGTTGTGTATTGCAGTAATTATACTTTTTATATTGGTGCTTGTATGTTTTTTTTTTGTATTCATAATGGCTGAATTGGCAGTGCTCATTGGTCAACGTAAGATTATTAAAAAAAAGGTTACAGATTGTGCCAACTGTTCCTCACTGTACCTTTCATTGGATAACACGGCAAAAATATATGAGGGAGGTGTTCTCTTGGAGTATAGGAAGCGTTTAAGTGACTTGGATTCCAAAATGCAGACTCTTAACTTTTCAGGGGAATTTAGAGACGAGGATTTAGAGGCTGAGCTTTCCACTTGTCAATCTTACTATGATAAAATTTCTGGTATTGTGCCTTTGTTAGATGTAAGTATAATTGCTGAAAGCTGTCCATTTTCATCAACTACTGATATTGCTAAGAGCATTTTGAGGTAACCCACTGTCCCTCTACCAAAATTCCAAAGCAAGGAAGGGGAAGATTTTTTAAAATTCATCAGAGAATTTGAAACCACCACCCAGAATTTTATTTATCCAGACAGGGACTTAATCTTACTATTGAAGCAACAAGTAGAAGGCAGGGCTAAATGTTTACTTAATTCATTGGAGACCAACAAAGAAAGTTACAAAGATGCCAAAGACTTACTGATTCAGGCTTTTGCCTCTACTGAATTACAAAAGTCAACTGTAATTAAGAAATTGACTTGTCTATATCTCAAAGAAGGAGAGGACCCTTTTGTTATCTTACCAGAACTTAGGAATATAGTCGAAATTTCAAGTATTTAAATATTGATGTTGATGAGGTTGTTAGATATTTTATTTGGTCTGCACTCAATGATAGACTCAAGTATCATCTGGTTCATAGTACTTGTGTCACTCATCCATCACTGTGAAATGTATGAGTAGGGTTAGGCAAAAGGTAAATTATGGGTCAGGGATAAAGCTGTCACTCATTCAAAGCCATTCCAGGAAAAGACTAATACAATGGCTGTTAAGAATAAGACGGTTCCCACAAAAGCTTGTAATTTTTGTGCTAAGGCCGGTATTGCTGTCATTGATCACTTGAATTATAATTGTGCTAAGTATGCCACCCATTCTGCCAAAATTTATTTATTAAATTTGCATAAAGGTTGTATAAATGAGGCAATTTTAATCATGCCACTTAAGCATGTAAATTCAGATTTCGAAGACCTTGTACATTGTTTGAGGTATCACCTGGAATATCTTTGTTGGAATCTTAGTCCAGATATAAGTAATAGTAAAGCAGAGTCTTCCAAGGAAGCAAGCAGTGGGATAGCAGCATTACCAAATGTTACCACAGATTCGGCTCTCCCTACTTTTACATTTTGTATAAATGGTCATGATAGGCTTTACAAGGGTCTTAAGGATTCAGGATCACAAAATACTTTTATATCTAGCAAGTTAGCTTTCTTTCACAATTTCAAGTCTTTAACTACTAAAGTAAAACTTACTGTGAAAGGGTTTAATGGTCAAAAGGAATATTCTACTAGCCTTGTTGAAGTTCCTATTAAGCTGGGGAATGAAAACTTTGCTATTTCTGCTCTAGTTTTACCCTATATAAACCTGCAATTAACATTCAAATTTGTCATGAACTAACATGCTCATTCTCATAGTCAATTACTAAAGACTGAAATTCCTCACTAAAATAAATATGGTCTTTATCTACTGACCCTTTTGTAAAACTTAATAGGAGAACTTTTATCACTAAGTGACCACTCACAATTACTCCCTTATCTGACAAGTACACCAACAAAACACCATAATGTTTATACAAAAAAATCCCCATAATGTTTATATAACAAACCTCCATCAAATATAATGTTGACTCTTATTTCTATCTTAATATGAAGATAAATTCCAACCCCTCTCTACGTCTACCACATAAGTGGTGTTCTGACACTTCCTAACTGTATTGTTACAGTTCAATAATTCCACCCAGGTAACACCAGTATTTGATACTCTGTTCTCCGATATGGTGCCAATAACCTCTCTTAGTTACTCGCTACCCTCAATTATGCACACCTCTTTGGGTCTTTTTACTTTTCCCAGCCTGACTTTGACCATAGTCCTTATACCTGAGTTTAAAATAATATCCTCTGATAAAAAAAACTTCATATTTGTGATCATTATGCATAACACCTTCATGTTCCACGTCCCCATAAATATGACCCTTATTTATACCAATGTCCCTTATTCCATCTGCCATAACCCCAATGTTATTATCAGTATCACCACTGTAATTTCTCATACCACCATTATTAATGCTGCCAAAATTATCCAGTACCTCTACTATAAGCACCATTACCATTGATACCCCCATCATAACCGCCATTGTCACCGCTGATATCCCAAATACCCACATTAACACCACCATGATCATCAAAATCCCCAATATAATCACCAACACCACTGCCAGTATCCCCCATATCACCAGTATGGTCACCAATATCCCTGCCAGTACTACCACTAGTATCCCTGATATAACCACCATTTTCACCCATATTAACCTTAGTATCTTCAGTTCCACATATATCCACATATGAGATAAAAACGCCCAGTACTCCAACCGTTAAGCCACTAACACCTGTATGGATCGATATCCTGTGTCTCCTACATGCAGGATGGCCCAGCAAAAGTCTGTTACCCAACGTAACCACTTTTATCACCAAGAATGGTTCTCATAACATTCTATCACCCAAAGTGAACCGTATTCTTATAAAACCTAAGGTATTTAATCTATGGGCTTGCACATCACATACCGTCTCTGAGAAAACATGGACTGATATAGATCATCTTCCATCAAACTTGACTGATGCTCCCAAGTCATTAAAAATTAATACTTAAGTCCTCATTAGGAACAGCATATTAAACATGTTGAAGTTGTCTGCCTCCGCATTAGCACTGCAGCAGAATCGCAAGCCAAAAAAAAACAAAAGCAAGCAACAAGATCTCCCCACATTTATTTTATTGAACACTACTGACAAATAGTTCCCCAGCCACACTTTCCCCTTTTCGTTACTAATTATGCAGGAAAATTGACTTAACGAGACACAGATCACAAACACATGTGCTCATCTTAGACTCGAGACACTCAGGGTGAGACACTGTGCCGTCCCATGGATACAGTTGTCGAGACACAACAATCGCTGAATTCAGCACACAAAGATAGACAAGCACCAAAACCTGAAAAGAACACAACAAATCATACAACAACTCAGAAACACAACAACTCACTGCACAAACAACACCAACAACACCAAGGACAACTAGACAAATCAACACACAATCAACCACCAACACTGTCTCCATCAAACAACTAACAAACATCAAAACACAAAATAAAAGACAATAAACACTCTTTAGCCAGGCAGACACGCACGCAACAACTACACAATATCAAAATCAATTAAATCAAACAACACCAACTGACCATCAATAGACTCTGTCTTATCTCTGTCCTCTACAATTTCTCATCACATACTGACTGACTCTGACCCGGCAACCATGCCAGCAGACAACCCAAAACGATCACCCAACAAGCAAACCACTTGTTGAATATCCATTCACACGAACACAAATAACCTAACGAGACAACAGCCCAACAACTAGCCACTCTCTCTCTCTCTCTCTCTCTCTCTCTCTCTCTCTCTCTCTCTCTCTCACACATACACCCACACAAGCGGCCCTTGAAAACATTGTCCAATTCAACAACCAGATCTCTCCTCTATATTTCCTTCCTTGTTACATTTGACAACGTCTCCTCACAAACTCACAACATCTACACTAAATTGCCATACGCAACACCCAGGGATATTTGGATACTGGCCTCCAGGATCTTGTTCGAGGCCCCTCACACAATCTCTCAGTTGCATCGTCATTCACTTCTTCCATACCACTTTCTTCCAAATTCACATAATCTCCCTCGCTACTCTCCTACAAAATCCCATTCACTCTCATCTACTCCTTATAACTCTTGCGTGAATATCTCTCATAACTCTGCCTCCAAATCACTCACCTCATTATACTTCTGCCAAACTCCCGAAGAGTCTCATTCATACTGCCAACCATGTCCTTACTACTAGATTCCCTTCCTGCTGAAATCTCACTAAACCCTGACAACTCAAACCCACCTACGCTACAAGTATCATTCATTCCCTCAAAGTCATTCGTATTACACGCCTTATCAACCACTTGTACTATAACACTAACACCCTTATCATGCAGTTCACACTTCCTCCATCTATTTCCTTTCTCTACATTCTTCCACTTTCTATCATACTCTACCAACAATAACTGTCGATCTCCCAGACTCAGGTCATACTTATTAACCCTCAACCATTCACTCATCCCATTCTCCCAAACATACTGTGTTACATCCCTCCACCTATGAAGCTGGTTATGGTGTGCCCTATTCTCATCCATACCCCCATCTACTCACAATTTCTCCAAAACATAACTCAATCCACTAGGTCTCACCTCCAAAATCTCAAAAGGCCCTTCAAATTTCTCCCATACCTTATTCACATTCATTCTTCCTATCTCAACCACCTCTTTCAATACTTTATCCCAAATCTTAAAACTTTCAAACCTTTCCCTTGCTTTCTTCCACAAATCCCGATCACTCTCTGACACACCCAACAGCGGCCTAATAATCCTTTCAAAATTTAACACATACTTACAAGAAGACATACCAATACTCTTCTGCAGTGTGGCATTGTCACATTTACTCATCATTCACATAATCTCAGTCATAGTTCTAATATCCCTTTCAGCCAAACCATTTGCACTGGGCATATAAGAATTAGAATACACATGCACAATACCCCATTCTTTTAACCTTATTTCAAACTCCCATCCCACAAACTAAGATCCATTTTCGTTCAACATTTTCGCAGGCTTACACACACACACACACACATTGCCAACATCAGTTTCCCCACCATTCGCGCAATAGTTCCACTCCTCTTATCTTTAATGGGGACCACATAGGCACATTTACTTATGTGATCCACTATCACAATCATTCCCACATGTCCTCTTGCTGTCTTTGGTAACAAAACTCAATCATTCACGAGTATTTCAAAAGGCACTTTCATCTGCAATCGCAATACAGGCGGACTCACATGCACACTCTGATACTTTCTCCTCTGACAGTCACACATGTAACAGCTACATCCATACAAATCTTATTTAACCCAGGCACATACAATCTCTCTCTCTCATGCATTCCCATAATTTATTTTTCCCCATATGCTCAAACTGATCATGCACCAACAAACACATACTCACAGCTGACTCAGCAAAAAACCCCGGCACATACACTTCCCTGTCATACATCCCTTCCTGATGTAAAAAAGTACACTATATTTTCACACTATACAAACCGTTTAGCAACCCTTTTCTACATATCTAACTCACACGGCCAATCTTCCGTATGCAATCCTCCCAAAACACATTGTTGCAACATACTTATCTTGCATTTCTCAATCTCTTCCTCACTCAACAAATCATTTTCACTTCAATCATACCCGCAAAGTTCTCTACAAACACATTACTATCTTGAATCCTAGCTATTTTGCTATCCCCCTCTCTAAGTATCACGTTTCCTGTATCTACGCTTACGTCATGCATCCGCAAAAAAATCTATCCTTATCAAAAAGCAAGTGGGCATATCATTTTCTCCCATAATTATAAAGTTATGTATTACTTCAAAATCTCCTAACCTAACCTTTAATTGTACCTCTTCCCATACTAAAACACTTCCTTGTCCTAAACCCATGTATTCTTACACTTATGCACTACCTAATGAAGCTTGTGCCCCGTATGAACTAAACTACAGTACTCACTATCATTTATTCTGACAAACATCACCATTTTTCCTTGAGTCCCATGCATACACACATTCACTGCTGCGTCCATCTGGTTATTCATATCACAATCATCCTCACCACATACATCCTTAGTTATCTCTCCACTTCCTTACTTCTGATTCAAATCCCTTCCACAATCCCCTTCTCTAACCAACCAATTACAACGATGCTCACCACACTGAATCATCAAAACCCCATGCTCACTACTTGTACTCACCTTCCCTTGATACTCAAACGGTCTGTCCCATCCAAAATACAAAAACACTTTTATTTCAAACAACTCAGCTACTTCTAACAATAATTTATGCAACATTTCCTCTTCCCACCCTTGTTCCTCTGTATACACCACCTTCTTCTGCACATCACTCATCAACATCACTCGCAACTCATTTGCACTATTAGGTACCTCTTCAATCAGACCTTTACTCTCTAAGTCTTTCAATACTGAAAGCAAACATTCACACACTCTGTTATCCCCTTCAAACCTCTCTTTTACAACTAAACCCTCAGGTACACTACTTGGATTCCAGTCACTTTTCACAATACCGTCGCCTTTACCATGCATCCTAGACATCGTATCAGCAATCCCATTTTTACTCCCTGGCACATAATCTAATCTAAAATCAAATTCACTGAAATCTTCAATTGTCTTCGCAATCCTGGCATTCACACTCCTTCTTGATCTTATACACTAATGGCCGATGGTCCATCCTTATGACAAATTTTACCCTATGCAAAAATACTTTCAGTGCTTTCACACAAAACCTAATAGTTGCAAATTCATTCTCAACCACTGAATACTTCCACTCCACTTTATTAAAAGCTTTGCTCACATACACAATTACTCTCAACTGTTCTTTCCCATTCACCTCTTGCATCTGATCTAAACATCCTCCCATACTAAACTTACACACATCAGTATACAGCTCAAGCTTACTCCCATCTTCACTATAGTCTGAAAAAGCCAGGTTGACATCTCTAGCAGCCTCCTCTTTCAATCTCTCAAATACTCCCACCATTTGCTCATCCCACCTCAGCTTAGTACAATTTTTCTTTCCTGTCTGTTAACAATCAAACTCAATCAAACTGAAAAAACCTTCAACTCACGCACAGTTTGGGAACGTGGAAACTCCCTTACTTTTTTCACAAACTTTTCACTCTACCTTACTCCACTCGCACTTACTTCATGCCCAAGAAATTCCACCTCCCCAGCCAACCATGTATATTACTCAAACTTCACTTTCACTCCAACCTCTTCCAAGCACTCTAGCACCTTCTCAAGCAATTCCATAATATTCTCTTCAACAGTTTCACTAGCAATCAAAATACCATGTACAAACACAGTCACCTTCCTTCTATCAAACCCAGCAAAAACTACATTCATTGCTCTTTTGAAGGCAGCAGGCGTGTTAGCCAACCCAAAACTCAAATGTTTAAAATGATAGTGGCAACTACCACTGGAAAAAGATGTAAAAGGCCTGCTCCCCTCCTCAAGAGGCATCTGGTAATAGCCCCTTACTAGGTCTAATTTGATAAACACTCTCATCCCATGCATCTTGTACACACAATTAGGCACCACATTCATCGGGAATTGCTCCTGCACACTCACTTCATTCATCATTCTAAATTCTACACACATCCACAGACTTCCATCCACCTTACGTACAAGGACCAGGGGGCTATTCTAGGCACTCTCTCTCCACTCTATCACTCCCACTCTCTCAAGCTCCTCACACTGCTCCGCAATCTCTCGCCTTATAGGTGCAGAAAAGTGATAGGGACACTGATATATGGAGGTATCATCTTCCAAAACTATTTTAATTCAGGAAGCTTAGACACCTCAAAATTCTCGCCTCCACAGCTCAACACGCCCTATCTATTTCACAACACCCACACCAATGACTCCCTGTCATCATCACTAACATTTTCATCCATCCTAACTCTTTCTCTCAACTCATCATACTTCCAACTATCACCTTCCTCCGCACTACCTGTCATCACCTGCCATACCTTGATGAAACTTTCGTTACCCGTACTTACCAATGTGTATAGCAACCGCACACAATCACCTTCATGTATACCCCACACCAACAACACCAAAGACAACTAGGCAAGGAGGCCACAAAAACCCAAGGATTCTCAGTGTCTAAGATCCCATCATGCACATGCACACTCACTCTTACTAACTTGCTCGCGTCCACACCTTATATACATATTCACACTAGTCACCATTGGTGATCCCAAGACTATCCAGCCAAGCAACTTTCACACTAACAACTTCCTGACCTCACGCAGCACTTATACACTCTCTTTCGCAACCAACGGCACCCGCTTCCATATCTTACTGCTTATCCCTCCATCCCTATCCAAGTACAACTCTCTACATACATTCCCTTTCATATGCAATTTAATCATATTTGTGCTCGGACAGACCACCATCCCGCACTTCTTCAAGAACCTGTACTCTAGCAACATATCATATTTATCATTCACTGCCTCGATCACATATAAGTAACTTTCATCCATCACTACCCCCTCAATTTCTATCCTCTCATGCAAAATATTCCCACCACAGGCATACCAAAATTCCCTATTCCTTATACCTCCCCTTTACACCTCCTAATCTCACACTCACTCCTCAGCTTATCACATCCAGTCTTAAAAAGAACACTGACACTGCAGCCAGTACCAACCAAAGCAACCAAACACACCCCTTTGCACCTTACTTTGACACATGAGCATTCATGGGTTCTGTCCCCAAACCCTTCTTCATGCAACAACCCTTCTCGTACATGCATCACTCTTACTGCCTGCACACCAGAGGACACACCCAACTGAATCCCCTTAACACCTAGTTTCCCGAATTCCCAGACTGATTCATCCTCTTTTGCCTACACACACTCACTACATGACCTTCCATTCCACATTCAGCACACTTTCTCATTGTTCTTTACGCATCCTAGCATAAAGTACATTCGTTCCAAAGTTGCCGAAAACCAGGTTTATACGAATACCCCAACATCCACTAGCTATATGCCCTATCTGTCCACACCTGTAACATTTAATATCCCTGTCTTTCTAACACTCACTCACTAAATGACCCATTTGACCACACCTGAAGCACGCTCCTAACGCCCACCGACATTCATTCTTCTTATGCCCTGATTTCCCATATCTATAACACTTCTGCTCTCACTCACAGCTAACTGACCTAACCTTCCGACACTTGCAGTTCTGTCTCTCTTAGGTCTCACCACACTTACATTACTTGCTCTAACGCTCCTATCAACCACTCACTCTGCCATTCGCCTCAGCACTTCTAAAACTGCCTCCCTATATCTCTTAAACTCAGACATATCCTCATTTACTTCAGTCCTCAGCTGACACTTTTGCTCTCTTTCATACACCTATCTAGTTTGTAATCCCCAACTATCTCTAAAATATGATCCCACGTTAACATCTCATTCGTCCATCTCATTTTCTCTTTACATTTCAGATTTATAAAGTCACACAGTCTCAGGCATAGTAGATAACAACTTTCTCACTAACTCCTTACACTCATTTATTCCCTTGTCCCCAAACATTTTCCTAGCTAATGTCTCCAACCGGCATATATACATAGACAATGACTCACCAACATTCATTCTTGCCTTCTCAAAATCATTCTTCTTCCTAAGACAATGACTCACCAACATTCATTCTTGCCTTCTCAAAATCATTCTTCTTCCTATACCTAACACTACTTTTTGCCCTCCTAGCCTGTTCCATAATCCTAGTTTTAACACTTACATATGATACATCTCCCACACTCATCATTATCCCATACATACTCAACAAAAATCCTTTCAAAAAGTTACCGAACTATCTTGCCCAAACTATCTTGTTATCCCCATACTTAGCCACACAATATTTCTACTCTCTAAAAAAAAGTACCCTATGTCCCTACTACCACATTCCTCATACTTCTCATATCGGGGTACCTCTCTTACCCTTCTTCTTCCTACCTACTAATTCCCACTTACCACTATCTAAATCTCTCTCATTCTGTTCATTACTCTTCCTTTTTTCCAACATTCTCAATTCCTTTCACATCCTGTCTATCATCCTTACTTATCCTCTCTTACTACAATCATATCACCTTCACCACTTGCACTCTCATCCATTCGCTCTTCCACTTTCTTTACCACTCCTGGCCTGTCACAAGACCCAGGAGACCTACCTCCAACAGCTCCAAAAAACCCTTTCATCATTTCCTTCATCATGTCTTGCACATCATGCATCATCGATCCCAACTTTTCATCTATCTTCTCAACCATCTGCTGCTCTGTCTCTTTCACTTCCGCTTTCATTCCCTCTTCTGCACTTCTCATTGCTCCTCCCAACCCTTCCAATTCCCTCATATACTCCTCATTCTCAATACTAATCCTCTCGTACTCTTCTTCCACTCTTTCCTTAGCTTCCCTCATCAACCACAACTCCTCCTTCAGCCTCTCCACTTCAGTCAAACCTTCCATACTTTCTTTGTCAATCACACAACTCACTACACTAATCGTCCTGCAGCTGCCACACCAGCAATCCCTGTTCAGGCGCCAAAATAATGTGGTAGAATCTAAAAAAAAAAAAAAAAAAAAAAAAAAAAAAAAAAAAAAAAAAACACACAAAATCAAGCAACAAGATCTCCCCACATTTACTTTATTGAACATAGCTGACAAATAGTTCCCCTAGCCACCCGTTCCCTTTACTAACACATGTACTCACCTTAGACTCGAGACACTCAGGGTGAGACACTGTGCCATGCGCTGGATAAAGTTGTTGAGACACAATAACCACTGAATTCAACTCACTGCATAAACATCACCAACAATGCCAAAGACAAATCGACAATTCAACACACAAACAACTGCCACCAGTCTCCAACAAACAACTCACAACCATCAAAACACAAAATCAAATAAAACAGACACTCTTTAGCTCGACAACAGCCAGACACACACACACACAACCACTACACAATATCAAAATCAATTACATCACATAGCAACAACTGTCCATCACTAGAATCTGCCTTGTCTCTGTCCTCTACGATTTCTCATCACAGACTGATTGATTCTGACCCAGCAACTGCACCAGCAGACAACCCAAAACGATTGCCTAACAAGCAAACCACTCATTAACTATCCGTTCACATGAACACAAATAACCTAACGAGACAACAAACAAACAACCAGCCACCCTCACCTTCTCTCTCTCTCTCTCTCTCACACACGCACACACACACACACAAGCGGCCCTTGAGAACATTGTCAAGTACAACAACCAGATCTCTCCTCCATAGCGCGTATATACTCATGTAACCATGCATAACTAAATCACCATAAAATGGCACCATAATTTCCACTCGAATTTCGCTGACTTCAACACATTTGTCAACAGTAGGGGGACAGTTGCCATAAATACCTATATATAATCACTTATTCCTATTATCTATCTGATCCTCTAACTCCCATGTAATCCCCAGTCTCTCCAGAAACGTAATCCATAGGCCTGATTGTCCTTCCAGTCTGCCACCACTGTTATGGGGTCAAAGGACCACATTTAACTAAAAGGAGAAAACTCCAAAATGAAAGAGTGACCTGCCTTCGCTTCTTCCTATTGCCTGCCATCCCTGTAGCTAGCTGAAAATCAATCATTAAATCTCGCTATACAAAAAATATAATCTTATTTCCCCAAAATTTCTAACATGTAAATGAAATTAAAGAAACCCCCCCAAAAATCATTTCAACACCATTACTCTTCTAGGTGATCATTTTGGACATAACTATCCCCACTTATCCTCACTTATCAGTAACTCCATGAGTCTTTATCAATAAACGTTATATAAAAGTCTAGAGAATTCATTTTTAGGTAGCAACAACCGAATCCATCTGAAAAGGAAACCATAATTATCAAACAATGAAATGCATCAATAAATGCAATGGATAAATGTCCTATAAATCTTTCTGCATTTCCCCTTCCTTGAAGCTGAAATCTGTGTCACTGTACAAGTTTTTTTCAAAGTCTTTCTTGCACTTTACCTTATCTCCATGGATCTCCCAGCACCTCCTATGACCTGGTTTCTAGCTCAACTTCTCTCATATAGTTCCTCATTTATCACCACACTAAGGATTTTATTCCATTCATTTGTTCTAACAGACATATGCACTTACACCTACTAATGGACATACGAATGCATGGGAGCTTGTTTCTTTTCTGTTCCGACGTACGTGCGTTTTCCATTTCCCATGTACACATCTCATCTAGCGCACATATTGGTGACCTCACGTAACCTTTTCTTCTGGCTATCCAGGTCATTTATGCGGCCGCGATCTCTCTGGTACGATTAGATGTGTTTATGAAATTTGTCCTGCACATATCACAAACACCAAACACTTGAGGTTGAACTATTTTCACGTTGCTGCTTGCCACTCAGGTTATCGACCCTACTTTATCTAATTTAGTGTGTCCATTTATACATGTATCCAGTGCCCTGTTTCATGTAGGTGTGTGAGAGAGAGAGAGAGAGAGAGAGTAGTTGCTATATGAATGAGAATGTGAATGGTACAAACAAACAATAAATGCATTTTTTGTAGATGATATCTTATTCAACCAATTTCTCAAGAGGAAGTCATTCAGCAGATTTAGACAGCATACATATTTCATAACCCCCACAATGATTCCATTATTTAATAGCTGTCGCAGTGTAGTAACCTGATACATCCAAAGTGAATGTTCGTCAAAACTGAAGTGTTTTAGTTTTGCTTCACTGACAGCTGGCCACAATATCATTACGTAAACAGCAGATTGGGAGGGACCTGTCTTACTCATTTATAGCTCTGGCGGATGACGTCATCTGATATATCAAACATGAGATTCTTCTCGTGGAGGGATGCTGTATGAGTGATTTGGCCTTCAGGTTATTTGTAACACCATATGTATTTCCTTTATTGCTAATTTGAAATATAAGATAAAAAATATATTTGTGTATATTTAAACCATGATAATTTCAATTATTTTGAGGTATCCTGCATCCAGATATCAAACCAACTTTTACTCTTTTCTAGGCTCGTCTGTTCTCTTGTAATTTCTTAGTTTGGTACTTCTTTGTTTTCTTAGACATTCTCCATATGTTTGTTGTCTATTTTCTCCCGTCCAATACGCCCCTCTCTCAATATCTTTTAAATTCCAGGTTACTCATTTCTCTTTCATTTTTACATCTGAAAGTCAAACACCTTTTATTCCAACTAGATAAGGAACAATCTTTTTCGCTTTCCTCTCGCAAATCTTGAACATTTTCTTGCTCACAGTAAGAAATGGTGAGTTTTTCACAAAGCGTACATGTGTTTTACTCAAAGAGAAAGCCTTTGTAGTTGAAAGGTTAAAAACACGATTTAAAAAGACATTCTTCCTAAACTGTGATTTATGCTGAGAAGGAAAAATCAGGAAATATTTGTTTACATTTGACATCGTCAGTGATTGCATTTAGTGCACTTTGTTTTGATTCTGGTATATAGACCGGGCAGATGTATGAACACAGTGAAACCAAATATCATGCAAAATAAAAGTAAAAAATGTCGTGTGGTGGGAGAGAAAAGTAAAAAAAAATTATATGCAATCTCACATATTTTGTCAAAATTCAAGGCAAAACTGTGCAACATTTTTCGCTGGATAAGGAAATGTAAACAAGGTCTTTTGGTAAAAATGAAAAATCATATAGAAATAACTCGAGCTACTTTCCAAATTAGCATTACCATCATACATCTAGATATTGCAAATAATCTCTATATGTAATATTCTTCTATAAATACTTACTAAAACTAAATCGACCTTAAGTCTACTAAGAAAGTGATTTATGCAATCAAATACAAAACAAATCTCTATTTTCTAATTGTTTGTTTGTTCCTGTTACACTGATAACGGAAATAAATGAATAATTGTCATCAATTCTGGCCAATTCTGTGGCTCTCTTTCATTTAGAAGAAAATTCCCACGTTTTTATTCTTGTGAATTATCTTTCACTCAAAGGGGCATTTCATTCATTGTTTTTCCCAATCGGCATATTTTTCATTTAACACGATAATATTTACCAGGGCTAAATTACTACATCAGAGGCTGTATCGGAATTCTCATGCAATGGCTTAGCCATTTACCAAAGCAATACAATTCGTATAGAACCACCACTCATGCTCCAAGTCTGACCAGCCGATACTAATATTATTTCCATCTTTGGATTCGATTCACTTTCAGTATTCACTGGCATCCCAGAGTTCAAGAATTTGGCCGAAGTTTATGTAACCGGGACAGAATGTTTTCAGGTATAATTTAATTCTTTGTTGAAGAATTAGTGCCTTATTCTCCTGGTCACAAAAAGAAACTAAACACATATAAATATATATATATATATATATATATATATATATATATATATATATATATATATATATATATTACGTGGTCAAAATGACCACGTTTAACCAAAAGGAAGAGTATTCCTAACTCTGGTAACGCGACCTACCTTCAACGCAGCCATCGCCATCATCTCTGTAGCTAAAATCAGTCATTAAAACTTAGGCTAATTCAAACTCTTGAGATATAAAAAATAGTCTTTATATCCCCAAAAATATCTAACATGAAAATTGATTAGAATGAATTAAAAAATCCCAAAAATCGTTAAGCCAATATTACTGTTCTGCATAATCATACTGAATAGAACTATCCAACTTATTTTCACTGTCATCAGTCTTTCTCTCACACACATAGCAAATAAGGAAGATCCTTTTGCCGATTAAATGAAAGATGGAAAATTCTTTGAAACAAATGCAGAATAAAGAAGGGAACAATCTAAAATAAAATGATATTAAATTCATTGTACCTCACTGCAATTTTATTGCGAATACAGACACATGAATTTATAATTGAAATTTATGGTTTAAATTACAAATTTAAATTTATTATTTAAACGGAAATGGTTCATTCTTTGTCGCTCTTTCTCCCTATGTATATATATATATATATATATATATATATATATATATATATATATATATATATATATATATATATATATATATATATATATATATATATGTATATATATATATATATGTATGTATATATATATATATATATATATATATATATATATATATATATATATATATATATATATGTATGTATATATATATATATATATATATATATATATATATATATATACATATATGTATGTGTATATATACATATATATATATATATATATATATATATATATATATATATATATATATATTATATATATATATATATATATATATATATATATATATATATATATATATATATATATATGTATATATACACATACATATATGTATATATATATATATATATATATATATATATATATATATATATATTATATCACATAAGGAGAGAGAGAGAATAAACAATTTCTATTTCATGCAACTGTATTTGCAATGAAAATACCGTGAGGTATAAAGAATTTAAAATAATTTTATTTTAGATTGTTCCCTTCTTTTCTTTATTCTGCATTTGTTTCAAAGAATTTTCCATCTTTCATTTAATTCGGCAAAAGGATCTTCCTTCTTTTTCCATCACGATGCATAAGTTCAAAATAAAGGCTCATTGTCCATCTCACTTGGAACCTCCAAAACATTTTATGGAATGGACGGGAATCGATCGCTCTTGGAAAGTTGGATTGGGACCTCAGTCAAATTAATCTGAGACTGATGTTAGTTACAATTTGTATTTCAATTTGAAATCTAATTTTGGTGACTTTTATCGATGTAAGAGATTTGGTTGTTTTTACGCTTAATGCTGAAAAACTTTTATCTGTAAAAAGTAAACAAACGGCAGTGACGTCATATGATTTATATTCCTCCAGGAATTATGCATCTATATATCGAGAATGAATACTACCTAGTTTATTAACATGAGTAAAATCAAGCTTAGTTCCAAGGAACTTCCAAAACCGTTTACCTGAGAAGAGCTGTGGTATCAACACTAAACCAGTCCCACAAAATTCTGTTTGCTCAATAAAGAGTCAAATTCAGGAGATATTTAGAACGAATTACTGCAGGGCTGTGTTTACCTTCCTTTCTAACACGACTCCACGAGCACTTAGAGTGATGGCCTACTCGCGTTTTTTATCCCTCCTCCTCCCCCTCTTCCTCCTTCTCCTCCTCTTCCTCCTTCTCCTCCTCCTCTTCCTTACATGACCTTTTATAAGCATTTTTTTTATAGAAAGAAAATACTCGTACATCAGCTAAAGATGGCTCGGAGTGATGATTATATTTATTCGGAAATAAATTACTATTATTATTTTGATGAGGATCTCGTAGTGGTAATTTCGGTCACAGACAAATATACCGTGTTCATACTTTAAAGAAAACAGGAAGGACTAATTTTTTTTCAGATAATTATTTCAGAGGAACTTACCGAGTTCTCCTGAAAGTCTCTAAGTGAGGCTTTCTGTGTGTAACCATTGTTTTGATATGCGTTGAAACATTATGAAGATACTTTTCCGCAATGTTCCCAGTCTCCATGATTTCATTGTTTCTTAGCGCTGTTCAAATGAATTCAAAAGAAGATTACATAGCATGTTTATTTCATTGAAAATTTCAGGTGTTCATGTCCTTTTACGAGGAATATATTAACCCCTTACTCTTGCAAGAAAATGACAAGATGATTTCTTTTGTGTTTATAGGTGTTTGTACTTTGGGAATCTGGATACATTATTTTTATTCTTTGGAGCATTTAGATTTTACCACCTATGATTCATTATATTATATTTTCGACTAGTTCGCACAACTTTTAATTCAGTGCTTTTCATTGTACAACAGATGACAATCAAACCACATACCTATGTGTGCGCGTATATATATATATATAATATATATATATATATATATATATATATATATATATATATATATTATATATATATATACATCAACTATTGAATATTACAAATAAAACACTTAATCAAATTAATCTCAATGGGAATATGAACTTTATAGGTCATTCACTGAAATATTGCATAGTGAAATTAAATAAGTTCACGCCTTAAACTTTCATTATCACAATGAAATTTCAGATTCCGCGGGTTTAAAAGTGGCAGAATAGAATGGAATGTGAAGGCTAATACGAATTCTTTGTTCTGATTGCTGATAAACCAACGAGTCGCCCTCTGTGAGCTTTACCAATACCATATTGTCATAGTTATTCTCGTAGTGATTGATAATTCAAATAACTCTCACTGAATTACCAACGACCGTTAACTATTAGCAATTTGTTGTTTACTTGTTGTTTACTTCAGTGATATATTCTGTTGTGAAGTGAGCT
>NC_087216.1:46027551-46055051 GCF_015104395.2 Macrobrachium nipponense | reverse complement strand
CAGCATGATGAGTGGGATAGCTTGTGGGCAAGAGCAAAGGCTCTCCTTCTTAGTCCCTTTGGCAAGTATAGGTGAGGGGGACCAGTACTTATCTCACAGTTGATAGTTGATTGACAGGTCACTCCATGTGAGGGTGGAATTGATCAGCCGCAGTCGCTGTAGGCCCTCATCGTTATTCTATGCCTCTACTCTCTCGGTATAGGATTTACTGATTTGGATGGTGTTGATGCAGCTTCTTGATAGGGTGTCCACCACAATGTTCGCTGTACACTTCAGGTACTCTATAGTACTAAAGTGCTTGGTTACTACAGACAAGTCCCGTTGTTCTCGCGCTGACCATGCGTCTGCTGACTTTGTGAATGGTCCAGCTGCACCACGAACTGTCACCATTCGAATATGTGGACTGCTTTGCAGACTGCGAGGCGCTCCCTGTCAAATATTGAACACTTTTGCTCTGCTACAGTTTTTTCTCTTAAAGGCTGGTGGACAACAACCATCATCAGTGTTCCACTCAAGTACGGCACCCATCGCCAAATTACTCACGTCGGTTGTCAGGGTGAGGCACCAAGGGCTCAAAGGAAATATTGGTGTTTTTTAGATGTTATTGATTCTTTTGCTAAATTGAATGTTTTATCATTATTTTCCCAAAAATTTAATTTCTTTGTATATCCTTTAAGGCGCTCATATATGGGACTCATTACTTTTGCAATGATTGATATGAATCTGTGGTAGTAATTTATTATACCTGAAAATTCTTGCACTGATTTCACTGTTGTTGGTTTTGGAAGTTTGTTATTGTTTTTACTTTTGCTGTCAGAGGTTTAATGCCCTCTGGACTCAATGGGTACACCAGAAAGTCCTTAGTTTTCTTTGACTGTTAACAGTCTTCTTGCACTATTAATCATTTTCTCTCAGTCTTTGGAGTGCCATTTTCACATCTTTGAGGTCTTGACCTTAATTTCAGTATGTCATTAACATATATTATGAAGAATGGAAGGTCCCCAAGCAGGTCATCCATTTTGTTGACCAGTTGTTGTGAATATTCTCTCTCCGTACATTTGGTTTGTTATATCTTTTATATTATGCAGAGGGGTCTGTCCAGTTTTGTTTTCACATTCTTTTGTCAGTAATCTCTGCAAGGGCACCATGTTCCATCTGACTTTGGTACCATGTGTAAGGGTGACGTTATTGGACTGGAGGCTTTCTGGCATATTCCCAGTTCTTCCATCTTGAATACCTTTTTCCTATCAATGAGCTTTACTGGGACCAGTCAACTGAATCGAGAGTGGATTGGTTGGCTTTTGACACCTATGCTTGTTTTGTTGGGTGGTGCTTCAGGTTGTCTTTATTTCTATCCTTTCTTTTGGTGGGATGTCGGGTGTAATGAGATATATTTTTCTTCTTGTAGACTTGCCATTGTTGTACGTCTGCTCAGCTTGTGGGAAGATGATTTCTGCGTTGTTCTTACGATCATCTTTTCAGATGCTCTGTCGATTAGTAGGTCGTGTGCTGTTAGGAAATCTGCTGTGATGAACGACCGGTCTTATTCTTTCCCATTTCCTGCCTTCTGTTCATTGTCAGTGGTGGTCTGCAACAGAGGAGAGGAAATTACCTAGGTAGGCCATTAACTACTTTCTTTATCACCGTGTCCGTTGGAGATCTGATGACTGGGGGCAGCCATTCTTGACATCTTTGTCTTGTTTACCCTCACATATTTTGTGTTAAATTGTTCATTTGACTGAAGATGAACCCAGGGTAGAGTTCGAAAGATTTTACATAGTTTATAAAATTTTACTACCGCTACCATTAATATATTATTAAAGAACATTACTTGTCCCCTCGTAATAGAGATTTCTACCCACCAATGTACAAAATGATAATAATGCACGACAGGTGACATTAGTGGTGAATGAGATGTTTGCATAAAATACGTACGAGAGAATTTGTGTTTTCTCTCGACCCCGAGACGTTTATGCCATGTTGCTCATCATGGGAGAAAGCAGATTTTGATCGTTGGCCTGCCACATCGGGGCTACACATTTCTAGGAAATTGCTTCATATTGAGATTGATTTTACTTAGGTTGATAAAAACAAGTAAAAATGCCAGTGTTGGCTTCAGCAACGGCCCATAAAACTCTTAGCCGTGGCGATGAAACTCGGCCACAGTACGATGGTGGCCTGTGTTGTTCGTACCTGTTCATAAGTTTGATGATTGTAGGGGGGTTGATGATCAACATACCAATCTGCAGCTCTCTCTAGCCTCAGTAGCTTTTATGATCTGAGGGCAGGCGGACAGACAAAGATGGTACAATAGTTTCATTTCACAGAAAACTGAAAAGCAGATAGCAGCTACGCGAGATGAATATCAATCATATTGCATATTTTAAAAGATTCTTTAAGTATGAAAGTGACGTTTTGAACAGTGACAACAAACCTAAAAACAAAATTTCATAACCTCGCAAATGCCATCGACGTTTGTATAATTTTATACATGGTATAAATTATTATCCTTGAAATATAAAGTAAAAAATATTTTAACTCTTATCCCAAAATTTGACATCAAAACAAAATTTCAATTCGAATTGCAAATTATAATTAACATTAGCTTTGGGGAAAGATTTCCCTGGAACTCTTCCTACTTTATAAAAGCAATTTTTTCCCCTTTGATTACTAGAAATGTTTCGGGGGTTCCACGTGATTGCCCAAAAAGCCACCGCTTTAAACTTAATGAATATTGAATGAAAAGAAAGCCAGGCCCTTTTAAAGCATTAAATGAGAGAGAGAGAGAGAGAGAGAGAGAGAGAGAGAGAGAGAGAGAGAGAGAGAGAGAGAGCTTTTTTTTTATTTCAGTAAGAAAATATAGTGAAAATAAGAGTATACTTTAGAGTTTTTATTTATGAGTATACAATCAAAATCAAATGTCAAAAAAACTTCATCAAAATTAGCTAATAAACCTTTTTGCTATCAGGGATGAACTGTATGATAAAATCTCAATTTACTGATAGCAGTTAACCTGCTCTGACAATATTTATATCTCTTTATTCTAATTTACTCTAAGGTCTTCCAATCTATGGTTATTTAGAAATGATCGACGATTGCCAGTAAGAATAAATTATAATTTTCGAAACATCTTTCATTCCATGCTCTTCTCCTTCTGAAACATAAGTGATCAGTTGCACCTGTGAGATTTGGTTCTTACGGTAAACTAGTTTTGTTATTCATGGCCTTCTTTAATATTTTTCGAACTTTTCATGATATAGTCACCCAAAATATATCACAATATATGACTCTAGCTCCCTCTCTCTCCATTGTTAATATAATTATCTTTCCTTCCTAGAAACCATTATATTCACTCTAAAATATTTAATTAATCTATTATTTCTCCGTTCTACCTATATCAAAATTATTCATTTTGTCTTCAATATTGGCACCCCTCTTGATTTGAGACTGCCTTGACGGAGTTACGCATTTCCAACCTATGGTTGAAAATGCGTAGCGGGCAAGAGGGCTTTCGAACTGGGAGAATTATCTCCTAGTTTGAATCTAAATGTCTCAATTTTTCTCTTACTTGATCATCTTCCAATCTCTTACTTTCTTTCGCTCTGTTACTCCCCCTAGCTGTCCTCCTTCTCTTCACTAAAACCCTCGTGTAGGTTGGGAAGGAGCTGGGTCTCTGAACTTAGGCTTTACCTTGATCCAAATGGCAGGGACTATAGCGGTTTGGTCCGCCGCTCGATTATGTTTAGACCCTGAGGATATTGATGTGATTCCACATCAATATTTATTGGGGCGGGACTACATGTGGGGACTTGCCTACGGAATCCGGGGAGGTATAGTCTCCACGGTAGGACTCTCGGCAATTTATCCGGATTGCCCTCTAAAATAACATGAGTGGGGATGATTGCATACTAACTATGCCCTCGGTCCTATCAAGCGGGTTCTGCTTACACTTGAGCCAGTCATGTTATGTTAGAGCCATCCCTTCGGGGTAGGGTAGGGAGTGGACATATGGGAGTTGGTCTCTGCTGTGTGTCTTTGGTGAGGGGGAAGTCTTTGAGAGGAGGCCCAGTTTTTACCATGGCTTGCAGTTGGTTTCTCTGTAATTTAAAAAAAAAAAAAAAACGAAAAATGGAATATGACTCTGGATCTCAGTCCCCCGGAAAATGTGACCCCATGACACTAGAGACGACTTCGGCTTGTTTAAATAAGGAAAGCTCTGTTGACAACCTCGGCAATAAAAAGGATTCCTCCAACAATACTTCTCTGACCAATGTTGTTAAAGACAATTTATCGGCACTGGTGGAAAATAATTCTAGTAGTAACAGTAATACTTTACTCTCTGGTTCTGGCTCATTACCAGATACAACAAAAAATCTGAAAATTCTCCACTTAAAAAACATACCAATTGGTTGTAGCTATGACATAATTCATGAAGCCTTCTGTAGATTTGGGGCAATCAAAGAAATTTTAATGGAGCTTAATGGTAGTAAAGGATTTTGGGAAGCTTGGGTATCATTTTCAAGTTTTGAGATTGCTTTAGAAGCAAATAAAAATTTAGAGAGCATAAGAATTGACAATTGTTTGATTTCTGGGGCTCTATGTGATAAAGCACCAAGACACCTAGAGGTATATAAACCAGAAGAATGGTTGGAAAAAGAAATAGAGCATGGACTTCCAGAAGTAAGAACCCCCAAGCCCCCAACATGGATAATTGCAACTGGGAAGATAGAAAATTATAACTATATAAGATGAGTAAATTTATACAAAAAAAAGTTGTTTAATTAAAAGTAAGGATATTAGTAGATACGGTAAGCAATCTGTTTTGATTAATGCAAAATCAGATACTCAAGCTCACATGCTTTGTGGCATGAAGATTGCAGAAATTGATCCTATTAAGGATATTAAACCACATATGAGCTTCAGCTATGGTAGAGGAGTAGTTTTTGATAAAGATCTATATGAATTTTCAGAACCAGAAATTCTGGACATGTGCCCTGATAATGTTTGGAAAGTAAGTAAGATCCCTCAAACAAGTATGGTAGTTTTAACATTTGAAACCCCTGTCATACCAGATCATATAATTATGAGAATGAAAAAGTACGTGTTCGAGAATATAAACCTAGGCCTTTACAATGCTTTAATTGTTTCAAGTACGGTCACCCTTCCCGGTACTGCAATAATACGAAGATCTGTATTAACTGTTCTTCGTTAGAACATGGCCAATGCAACAGAGATACAACCTGTGCAAACTGTAAAGATCATCATAAATCAAATGATAAAATTTGTAGAGAATACAAGAAAGAAGAAGCTGCCATCTTGAAAGCAAATGCTGAACATATTAGTGTAGGTTATGCAAAGCATTTACTCAATCGACAACTTAATTTTGCTCAAGCGGTTAAGATGCCACCAAAAGATTATAATCCACTACCCCTTACTACCACAGGGGACCAGTGGTAGCACCTGGCCCGTCAGGTGCATCTCCCTTAGTGGTAGTAGCCCAGCCATCTGGGTCAAGTGCCCAGCTTATAAAAGCCAGAGCACAAACCTCCAGAGAGGTCAAGACTGTTTCCACCACACCAAAAGTAGTGTCACCGATAGGAGCATCTCTCCTAGAGGTAGTAGCCCAGCCATCTGGGCCAAGTGCTCGAACTGTTGAAGTTCTAGCACAATCCTCCAAGGAAGCCAATGTGGCTTCCACCACCTCAAATGTATTGTCTCAGGCAGAATCTCTACCTGATTTGATGAGATTAGAAAACAAGATCTTCCAAAGAGGAAAAGGTCCCCATCCTCCTCACCTTCATCCAAATCAGGTAAGTGCCCTACTGCTCATGATCCCAAGGTTGACTTGTATAAAGATCACAGAAAGAAAGAAAAGAAGAGCGGTGGCCTAGTAAAGCCTTCCATCTCCAGGCCTTACATGGCTTCATCTGAAAAGTCCCAAAAGACAAATGAGACAAAGAAAAATAATAACAAAAGATAATGTCTATTATCCAGTGGAATTGCAGAGGTCTAAGTACTAGCATTGAGCAAATAAAACTTTAACCAGGGACTTGGACACGAAGGTAATTTGTCTACAGGAAACCAAGATCAGTGACAACCATTTAATCCTGGACTCAATTATCATTTTTGTAGATCCCCTCCTTTGCAAGGTGCAAGAGCTCAAGGTGGTACAGGTTTTATTATTCACAAATCTGTAAAATTTGAAACAATCCCACTCAATACACCTCTACAGGCATGTGCAGTTAGAACTCATATCGGAAAAAAAATTACTTTATGCTCGCTATATATTGAACCATCTTTAGAACTTTTCCTCTTAGATCATGCTGGGAATCCAAGAAGGCTTAGCCTTTCTGACCTCCAAGACCTGATCAATCAGCTTCCTGCCCCTTTTATTTTGATGGGTGATTTTAATGCAAAGCATACTTTATGGGTGGAAATGTATGCGATAGATGGGGTAATCTTGTTGAAGAATTAATCGACAACAATGATGTAATACTAATGAATGATGGTTCTCCAACTAGGTATGATGTATTCCACAACTCTACATCAGCCATTGATTTGTCAATCTGTTCCTCATCCATTCGATTGGACTACCTTTGGTCAGTAAATGAACACCTACATGGCAGTGACCATTGGCCAATAATGTTAAAATATGTCCATAATCTTCTTTCTCAGTGTCCACCAAAATGGAAGATAGGCGAGGCAGACTGGGCAGCTTATGAAAAGTGTTCACACACCGATAAAGAGTATGATGAATTTACATCTCCAGTGCATGCCTATCAACATCTTGAAAATATTATTGATGATAATGCTAGCAAGTTTATACCTAAAACATGCGGTTTACCTCATCGCTCTGTAGTTCCTTGGTGGAGTAAAGAATGTGCCAACGCAAGAAAAGTGACCCGAACTTGCTTCAGAAGATACTTGAGAAAAACTATGTAGCAGATAGAATAGCGTACCTCAGAGCCTGTGCCAAACAAAAAAGAACTTTTAAAAAAGCAAAGAGAGCATCTTGGAAGAAATATATATCTAATATTAATACCAAAACTCCTTCAAAGGAAATATGGGACAAGATTAGAAAACTTCAAGGCAAATTCGTCCCTAAGCCTCTACCAATATTAAGGGAAAATAATAGATATATATCTGACCCCAAAGATGTAGCAGAGGTTCTTGCAAAGCACTTTGCCCATGTATCAAGTGCTGACAACTATTCCCCAGCATTTCAACAAATTAGAGCATCAACATCTGTTGTTCCTCCTGCTTCTTCAAATACTGAAGCTTTTAACCTGCCTTTTAGTATGGAAGAGATGCAAAATGCTATCTCTAGCTCTTCTTTAACTGCCCCAGGTGAGGATGGCATCCGGTATGAAATGATATCACATCTTCCAGTGGATACCAAGGAATTTTTATTAGAAACCTTTAATGGACTATGGGCTTCCCATACATCTCCTGATTCCTGGCATACATCAATTGTAATTCCAGGCCACAAGTCTGGTAAAGACCCAGAACTGCCATCTAGTTATAGGCCCATATCCTTGACCAGTTGCATATGCAAATTATTTGAGAGAATGATCAACAACAGACTTGTGTGGTATCTAGAATCAAAAAATCTTTTATCTAACAGGCAGTTTTGGTTTTAGGAAGAACCGAAGTACTCTAGACCCTTTGCTGATGTTATCAAGGGAAATTTCAAATGCCTTTTCTAACCAAAACCAGGTGGTGGGTGTCTTTTTTGACCTCGAAAAAGCATATGACACGACCTGGAGGGGTGGTATTTTAAAGCAATTGGCCTCGTGGGGTATTGGAGGACATATGTTCTCTTTTATTGAAGAATTTTTATCAAACCGCTCAATTAAAGTGAGAGTAGGGTCAGAACTATCTTCATCCTACATGCAAGAAGAAGGTGTCCCCCAAGGCAGCGTATTGAGTGTGACCTTATTTGCTGTTGCTATTAATAGTCTCATGAGTCACATACCTCCTGGCATACAAGGATCACTATTTGTCGATGACTTTGCAATTTACTGTAGTGGATCATCTGCACTACAAGCATGCCAAAATCTTCAAATTGCAATAAATGCTGCATCCACATGGGCAAATTCTCGTGGATTCATGTTTTCACCTCAGAAGACCAAAGCCATTCGCTTTACTCGTACTCGTAAAAGGGAAGAGATCCCCACCCTTTTCTTAAATGATTGTATTTTTGCCTTATGAGGATAATATCAAGTTTCTTGGAGTCATTTTCGACAAGAAAATGACATTTGGTCCCCATATAAATGACCTATCTATCAGGGTTAAGAAGTCACTGAACATTCTGAAAGTTGTATCGCATTTTGATTGGGGTGCTGATAGAACAACTTTGCTTAGAATTTATACATCTTTGTGTCTGAGCAAGTTAGACTATGCATGCCAAATATATGGGTCAGCTGCAAAGACTTTACTTGGAAAACTTGATATTGTTCACAATGCTGGGCTTCGCATCTGCACAGGTGCTTACAGAACATCTCCCATTGACAGTCTCTATGTGGATTCTGGCATACCTCCCCTTTCCATTCGCAGAGAGGAGTTGAGTTTGAGGTATTTAGCTAGGTCCCTTGCGGTGAGAAACAATCCTAACTATAAATATGTTAGGGCGCCTTTAGATCGGGCTCCTAACAGATCCGAGTGCCCAAAGCCTTTGGAAGTACAGCTGAAAAATGATGCTAGAGAAGTAGGCTTGTTAACAGCACAGATAGCAGAGGTGGGATATCCCAAGTCTCCCCCTTGGTGTAATCCACCTGTTAAAGTATGTTTTACGGCAGGAGGGAAAAAATACCTTACCTAGTAGGGTAATGAAAAGTGAGTTTTTTAAATCATGCTGCTCAACATCATGGGAAACCTGTTTTTACAGATGGCTCCAAATCGGCTGCAGGAGTTGGAAGTGCAGCTGTGGTGGGGGATATTGTTATTAGAAGGAAACTCCCATCCTCTTGTTCAATATTTACTGCTGAGCTGTACGCAATAATTCTCGCAGTCCAACATATTTTTAAAAATGGCAACCAAAATAGTTTTTATACAATTTGTACGGATTCCAATAGCGTTTTATTCCCATTAAAACAAATTATGCCAGGCCATCATCTAGTACAAGAGGTGCAGGACTGGTTAGTACTTCTGCAATCTAGGAAGAGTATCAGTGTTCACTTCTGTTGGGTCCCTGCCCATGTTGGGGTGGATGGAAATGAACAAGTAGATAAGGCAGCAAAGGAAGCTTCAGGGCTAAGTAATCCATCCCCCTTGAGTATTCCTTACAAAGATCTTAAAGTGAGATTCATCTTTACTGTAAAAATAAGTGGCAGGCTCGATGGTCTGTAAAACTGACCCCAAACCAATACAAAATTGAAACCAAATCCACCCATTGGTGGATATAAAATGGTTTTCGTCATCTTGTAATGCGGGGGGTTTCTCTCTTTTTTCTCTTTTCTTTTGGGCCTACAAGTAGGAGGGATACCATTATTTTAACTAGGCTGCGTATTGGCCATACACATGCAACGCACAATTATTTAATGAAGAGTGGGGAAGGGAGACAGGCCCCTCACTGTAATACCTGTCAAGTGACAATGGATGTTAAGCATATTTTAGTTGATTGTCCTGTTTTTAATCTTCAGAGGAGGACACATTTACTCCAGGACAAACCTTTGAGAGATATACTGGGGGAAAACTGTAATACCCTGAACTTGAGAAAATTTATACAAAGTATTGGGTTATATTACGAGCTATAATTGATTTTATTAATTTATTTATTTATTTTACCCTTTTAATCCCTATTTATTTCACATCTAGATTTTATTGTATGAAAGTGTTGCGATTGATATTAAAGGTTAAAATGGTACTAAATGGTGTGAGTATACAGATATTATGATTGAATGAATTTTGTTATATAGCGCTGAATGGCCTTTGATGCCCCAGTGCTTGGCTTAATGCCTAAATCCTATATTCAATTCAATTCAATTCAATATTGGCACATTACACATTCTCATTAAATGAAACCTTCATTCATATCTAGATATTCCTTTGAGATTGTGACTTCTAATTCCAGGAATTTCATGACCTTCCTAAACGAAGATATTATTGGAAAAAAACTGTATTTAATATATATTATTCCAGCAGGTAGACAACTAAGTTGGTTGGTAGAGGAAAAATTCATACTAAAATATAAGTTTTATTTCCTCCTTTCTGGAAAACGATGAATTAATAAGGTGTCTTCCTTAATTGTTTTGATGTTCCCAACCCACTACCAAGATTTCCTGAGTGCAAAGAGTTACCTTCAATAGAAAATGTGCCAAAAATAAGCTTGAATACAAAACACAAATAAACCCGAAAAAAAACATGAAGGAAAAACTATGCAACAACGTGTGCAGTTTCACTGTTACTAAACACGTTGTCGCATAGTTTTTCCTTTATGTTTTTGCGGATTTATTTGTGTTTTGTATTCAAGCTTATTTTTGGCACATTTTCTATTGAAGGTAACTTTTTTGCACTCAGGAAATCTTGGTAAACAGTGGGGTGGGAACATCAAAACAATTAAGGAAGACACCATATTAATTCACTGTGTTCTAGAAAATAGGAAATAAAATTTATATTTTAGCATAGCGACTTTTTATTATCCCAACCAACTTAGTTGTCTACCTGTTGGAATAATATATATTAAATAAAACATTTTTCCAAGACTTTCGTCGTTCAGGAAAGGTCATGAAATCCCTGGAATTAGAAGATACAACCTCAAAGGAATATCAAGACATGAGTGAAGGTTTCAGTGTGGAATGTGCCAATATTGCCAAATCTGACATTTCAATAAAGGACAATAATTAGATATATGGTCATATTTTTTTTATATTTAGGTTCAAATGCATCCACAAGTTTGGATATACTTTGATCATACCTGGAAACAAACTTCAAGTTTTAAAATTATATTTGTTCTGGCGTTTGGCGGACTTCAGCAACTTAAATAAAGGACGGTTGGCAATCCTGTAACAGGGAGCTGTCTCAACACACAAAACAATACTGAATAAAACATTGTTTAACTCAAAGGTTACAATATATTATATTTCACCCACTTGAAGTAACCAAATGGAAAAACTCAAGAATTTCTTAAGGCTAACTGCTAAGACACCGAAGTAAAATTATGCAAAACGTTGAGCATGTTAAGAGTAAATAATTACATTGAGATGATTGGTATCATTAATGACCAACCTCAAATCATATTTGGTCCAGGACTGGGTCGACGGCTTTATTTTCTCCAAGTTAAAAAACAATGTTTTCATAGGCAATTAAGGAAAACAGCATATCCAGTTTGAAAAATTGCGTGCAGTCGTAAAAATGCCACCCAGTATGAGAGCTCAGGTATCTTGACGTTTACTCTCTCAACGTGCCTCACTCCCCTCCAATAATTCTTGCCTGCCTTACGCTGTAACTTTTTTATTTACATCAGCAACACCTAAACAACCGTAGTATGGCTGTTTTACTATGAGTAGCAAAACAAGCAAACAGTATCCATTTCCTTATTAATTCCCATGGAATGGGAGGAAACCAATTCAGATGAAATAAGATTGTCAAATACCAATCATAAACTTATGAATAAACTACAGCTTCCTCGCATTCAATCATAAGAAACATATAAATCGTAAAAACATATTTCCTAACATTCCCCCGACAAGGTTCAACAAACTTAAAAAAAAATGTTGAAAAGAAAAAGAAAACACAAATGCAGACATGAAAAATAACCAAAAGAAAATTAATCTCTACCAATGTACACATATAATTATAAGTATTTACAAGATCAACAAGACCTCAAGATTTAATCATCAGACCAAATTCTTTGGTCTTTTTGATAGATGCCAAAGCAGCCTTCCTAGTACTTTTGGGCCTAACTGATGATTTAGTGCTAAGTCTTGGGAGGGTCACCTGCTAAGTCTTTTGTATCTTCCGAGGAATTTTCAAATGACAATAAAGGAATCAAGCAACTCACATGTCTTTCAGTCAATTCTAGTGTTCTACCCTTCATGCCAACCACACCAGTTGTCTCTCCCTCAGTATTGGTGATTATCTGCTTAACAATTCCCATTGGAAAGTTTACAGGTTTAACATTATCATCTTTTATAAGCAATGTATATCACCAACAACTATTTTATCATGATCGTGGGGTTTATATCTGTCTTTGGTGTCTATTGCCTGACTTAACAAAGTAGACATAAATTCACCTTGATATAAATCAAACAGTCGATATCTAACTTTTCTGAGTTTGGCATATTTATCTTTCAACATATCAGATGGGACTTATGGTCTGAATATTCCTCTAACTAGGGCAAGGGTAGTAATTCTGGAATCAAATTGACAGGTCACAATTTCATAACCTCTAAGGTTCTGATCTCTCAAAGATTCTTTAAAAGCAATGGGTCTCTTATTAACCAAGCTTCTAACTTGACATATCAAAAATTCAAAAATTCTAACTTCAAGAATATTAGTCATCTCTAACTTCATGAATAATACTACCAATGCTATTTATCATCTGTTTTGTCCTTTTTACTGCAGTTTCAACAAGGGAGCCAAGGGAACTACACCCTTTAAAGTAACTCTCAAACTTGATCGTATTAATGTCATTCTCCTTAAATTACTCATCAGTCTGAGGATCGCTAAGAAAATCAGTTATTTTATTGCCAGCAGCTACTATCTGAGTCCCCAAATCACTAATAACTAGCTGGGGTAATCCAAACTCAAATGCATGAATCCTAAATGCCCTTAAAAATTCTGGTACGTTTGCAAGTAATGCAAGAGCTAACAGATTTTTTACAACAGAAAATATGTTGGCCATGTAATAATGTTTTCTCAATAAATTCAACACCCAAGAATATCCTGCATGTCCCAACTTTATGTGAGCATCCCTGACACTCAATTAAGTTAATTAACTGTCTTTAGGTAGTAACACTGGGAAGAGCACCCTGTGAGAATTAGGTCTATCAAATTTCTCATGTACTCTCAAAACATTATTCTTGTCAGGGTAGATATTCAGCTGAGAAACTAAGTCAGTGATATCCTTCCTAGGAAATCAAGAGCTTCTGTTCTTTGTCCATAATTTGTTGCAATGCCAGTTCATAAAATTTAAACTTGTGGGCTTTATATCTAAAGATGAATCAACAGAATCAATTCTAGAAAATGCAGTATTCCATTTATTCACTACCATTAAAACTTTAGCATGCACTTTTACTAGTTGAGTCAAGTTAGAAAATCTGTCCACTGGAATCAAATGATTTGTTACTAGGTTTTCTGCTACTTGGTTAACAGAAACACCAAACTCTTGAACAAACCAGCTAGGTATTCTAAACTTAGCACTTCTTCCTGAACCTTTGTTTCTTCAAATTGCCCATCATTTGGACCAAAGCAATAATTAGTACAGGACAAGGCCTTACTGGAAACCGAACGAGTAATACAATTCGCAGGATTGTCGATTCCTAGAATATCTTTAAACATTATTGGTATCTGCTCACATATCCTCTATATGTGTTCGAGACTATTGTTAACAAATAAAGTTCTCTTATTTATTTTATCCAATTTGACAGCACTAGAAAAACGACAGGGCTATCTGAAAATAGGTGTAAATCTGCTATATTAATCTTGGATGTACAAAACTGCCCAGTAAGTTCATCATAAAGACTTTAGCACTTCACAACCCAAAATAAGTGCTTGAAGCTCTAGAGAGGGTACAGACTTCACTTTCAGTGATGAATTAACAAACTTATTCTTAGCCATAAGAAAACTCCTTTTGCTTGACACAACCTCTCTAGTGTAAATAACAATTCCATATATCTCAGTTCGTGCATCAACATAGCATTCTAAAATGTACTCAGAATCCCTTTCACCAACAAAATGATAAAATTTAATGGGTAGTGAAGAATTTACCTGATTTACAATACATTTCCATTCTTTAAGTTGTTGTCCATGACAGATTTCATCCCAGCCCAATTCGTTATTCATCTGCAAATTGTGCAACTCCTTTTTGTATGAGCATTAGGATCTAACTTTACCGGCAATGTATATATCTGAGCAGAATCCCTTGCCCATTGAAGACTCAACAGCTTTACCTCATGAGGAGTTTGACCTGATCCTTCCCTGCCAATAACTTCTTGCAATAAGGGATCATTTGTAACAAACTGTTATAAGGGAAACGTATATTTCTAAAAAATGAAAGGCAAAACTTTGTAAACTTCATACAACTTTTCCAATCAACTGCAAGTATATGTGTCATTATCCATATACAACAGCTGATACAAAAGCCTCTTAACATTCTTATATGCTACCAACGTAAAGTCATATTTCAACAGATTTCTGTATCAAAAAAATTGCAACTTGCTTTGATCTTCCTCAGTTAAAACAACTTGATTAAAAGCCTTTCTGATGTCATAGTAGAGCAACTTAGAGCCAAACCTAAAATTCCTACATGCAGTACTTAACTTCTGATTCAAACTAGGACTAGGGTGTATGGCTTGATTATGAGTAACAGTCAGAGGTCTACCTTCTACACTTTCACCTAAGTTTGACATGAACACAATTCAACACTTTGTGGTTTCCTTATGAGGTCTAAAGATTGGCATGTGAGCTAGAAATTCAAGGAATTTCTCCACATTTGGAATTCTTTCAATTATGCCCAGTTCTATTTGTTCTTGAATAGCATCATCAACCATACTTAGGTGTTCAGGGTTTCTTTTCAACTTTTTAAAATTAGAAGCTAGTATTCCCTTACACAAATTGATGTTTTGCCCCAACAAATAAGTGAGATGTCCTGTTGTTCCACATTAATGGTATGGTTAGGCGACCCTCATCATTTACTCTAATATTCGACAAGGTGTTCTTAACCAGTTCGTTATTTAACTCCGAATATTCCTCATTGGGCATATTCTCATAGTTGACTTTTTGGGTTATTGATTTTGGTATGGATAGTGATTATTTGTGCAGTGGTCTTTTGTTGTATTGTTATTGAATTGTTGTGTGGTTGTTATCCTTGTTCGGTTGTTTGTGTGTTGTGTTACGTTGGCTAGCCTAGCCTAGCCTAGCCTAGCTATATGTCCAGCAGACAGCGGCGCAGCTCCTCACCCTGAGTCTGAGGTGAGTACATGCTTTTGTGTTTTGAGTTTTTTATTTTTTAGCTTGTGTAAACCTGCCACAATACCACACAAATAATCCCACGGTCAAGTCTCAGGGCAAGTTCAGATTTAAAAGTTTTTTATTTAAAAGTAAACGTGGGTAAAGCCATATCACCCATACAACTGGTCACTCAATGATCCTCCAATCAAAGTTCTGCCATTCTTAACCTGCACAAGACTATCATTGTCAACTTTTGATCTGGCACCTATTTTCGATTCTACTCTGTTGACAATTTTTACCTTTAGCTCTTTGATATACAAATAAAAAAATGCTATTCATTACATTATGAAATCTAAAAAAAAAGAAGAAGAGTTATTTGCCAAGTGACCTAGTCCACAACACTTTAAAAATATACCCAGTTCTATAATGAGTTTCAGTTTCTTCCCAGGAGTCTTGCAAACTTCACATTCTGAAACTTTTTGCAAGGGATAATCACTATTACAACACAATAAACAACCCCTTTGTATGTTGTTCTTTTTAACAGTGATTGCTAGATTAGAAGAGCTCAACTTCTCAAAATTTGCCTTAGCAATAGTTTTTCAATGAGCTTTGGAATCCTGCAGATACCTTTCTGAAGCTGCAAAGAAGTGCTCATGTAGGGCTTCTAAACTAGGTCCGACATTATTAGTGATACTAATCAAGTGCTGTTTAAAAGTCTCATTTAAGCCTCCCCACAAATACTGAGCAAAGTCATCATCATTCATCTTTAACAACTTGATATTTTCTATTAATGATCTTACCCTGCCAATATATGAAAAAGGATCATCTGATGACTTTAGTTCAAGCTCGGAAAACATCCTTACAGTAGTAAATTTCTGTAAATCAGTGAAAGTAAATGCAGAAATTGATAAATTCTTTGCATTCTCATAGGACTGACTACGAATCAATCATATATTCTGCTCTCCCATGCACATGTTATTTTAAAAGCATAATTTTACCTCTATTGGAAAACTGTTGTTGCTCCCTAACAGATGCAAACTCCTGAAAAAACCTATTTTTATTTTCATCTAGGGTAATGTTAAAAGTGGGCAAAGGAATAACAGAATTTTGCAATAGACTTCTAGAACTGCTATCACTTGCAACATTTGGTTTATCATCCAGAATAGCTAACATTTCGGTAAAATGCTTCTTCATTCATACTTTCAGACCATTTAGCATCTCTAATTTTGTGATCATAATCCTTCACTACTAGTAAAATGCCTTTTAATTTTTCTCTTTTTCAATTCTTAGCACCCTAGACTGGCTACTAAAACTGTCCTTACTACATATTGTTTTGTAAAGCTACCATGCACGTAATTTCGAGCATTAACTAACACTCCCAATGAAATCATGTTTTCAAATTCAAGAATGACAGAACATAAAAATAAATGAAAACAGTAAAGCACTAAAATTTCCTGTACAACTCAAGAGTGCTCTATCCAAAAAGACAACCCAGCCTTAGCCAATTCGGTAAGTTTCTCAAGTCCTTTGGTATTCAAATGAACTTCATTGGCAAACAGCACCTTATTGTCTTGTTGGGATTTTCCATAAACTCTAAATAAAAAATCCTAGCACTTGAGCTTATAAATAAACCTATTTAAGTATTTTCGCTGATAATGGTAATCTATTCCGGTAGACCACTAATATCTGTTACAGCACAATAATAACTTTGCTCAATTTGACTAGCAATAATCTTAATAAACCTAGGCAACCAGCCACGTAACTTCTGGTAAAATTCAGAACAAAGCTGTTTTACAATCTCTAAGCTTATTCGAATACAAATATCATTACCACCTTGGGAAACAAAAACAAAATCTGTGTCATATATCTCCAACTCTGAAATAAATCTATCATTTGCATCCAGGGATCTAAACTTAATCCCACTATAAAAATTCACACTGAAAATCAATAACATTAACTTACAAATTAGAGGGAAAAACTCTTTGCAAATGCTTAACATAAGAGTGACCTACTAGTGCTAACTTCATACTGGAGTTATGCAGTAGTGCACGACATCAACTAACATTATCACCAAAACTAACCAACTGAGCAGAGCCCCATGTTGGGAGCTTTCTTGGAAAATATTTTTATTTAATATATATTATTCCAACAGGTAGACAACTAAGTTGGTTAGGATAAGAAAAATTCACCATACTAAAATATGAATTTTATTATTTCCTCATTTCTAGAACATGATGAATTAATATGGTGTCTTTCTTAATTGTTTTGATGTTCTCAGCCCACTGTTTAGCAAGATTTTCTGAGAGTGCAAAAAAGCTACCTTCATTAGAGAATGTACCAAAATAAGTTGGTATACCAAACACAAATAAATCCAAAAAAACATAGAGGAAAAACTATGCAACAACGTGTGCAGTAACAGAGCGCTGTCTCAACACACAAAACAATACTGAAAGGCAACAAATATTGTATTCCGCCCATTTGAAGTAACCAAATTGATAAACTCAAGTATTTCTTAAGGCTAACTGCTAAGACACTGAAGTAAAATTATTCAAAACATTGAGCATGTTAAGAGTACATGATTACATTGAGATGATTGGTATCATTAATGACCAACCTCATAAATCATCCTTGGTGCTTCTTGGTTTATCTCGAATGGTGATAGTCAGCAACTGTAGCTTCTGTCAGGGCGGCGCCGATGGCTTTATTCCTCAATGTTAGGCAATTAAGGGAAACAGCATATCCAGTTTGAAAAACAGCATGCAGTCGTAAAAAAGCCACCCAGTATGAGAGCTCAGGTATCTTGACGTTTACTCTTTCAATGTGCCTCACTCCACTGCTATAATTCTTGCCTACCTTGTGCCGTAACTCTTTTATTTACATCAGCAACATCCAAACAACCGCAGTATGGCAGTTTTCCTATGAATAGCAAAACTAGCAAACAGTAGCCGTTTCCTTCTTAATTCCCATGGAATGGGAGGAGAGCAATTTAGATGAAATACGGTTGTCAAATGCCGATAATAAACTTATGAATAAACTTCAGCTTCCTTGCATTCAACCACAAGAAACATATTATCATAGAAATATGAAGATGATATAGCTAAAGCTTATCATCTTATGGCGGATGATGACACTGTTCTCATTACCCCTAGTATGTTGAGTGCCTCTGTATCCAAAAAGCAACAGATGGGTAGGGGATGGGATTTATGAAAGTTCCTGAATTTCAACTTCTCGTTCGAAGGTTTCGTGGTGAGTTTGACCTTGACAACACAATTGGGGCCGTGGTGTTCGATATCTTCTTCAGTCGTTAACAGACACAGACAGGATCAGCAGTAGGCGTATCCCTCTCGCCATCTCCTATCATGCATAAAACTCCTAATAAAAGTGTTGAAATCTTTAATAAGAGTGCAATGTTTATTGTTTAACAAAAGTAAATGCATCATATCATCATCACTTACCCCCTTTCTTGATAAAATTAGGTTATGTTTGCCTTTATTACTTGCGATTTTGTATATAAAGATGCGCAAGTGGTTTTGCCTTTCTACTTCGCCAAAGTCTTCCCAGTGGAAAGGACCATTGTAGATGGTTATTGATTGAGGTTGTCCCCCTTTTCACTTTTTCGGTGATGTGGAATCAGTCCGTGAGAGGGTTCACTCGCTTGTAAGTAAACACACTGAATGCTAGGAATACACAGTTATTGCGATTGGAGGGGGGGTTGGATGAAACACCATCTTACCACCTCGCAATTTTTGGGATAAGACATGTAATTTCCAATCCTCTTCCCTCGGGTACCAATTGTTAACACAGTGATATCAATAGAGATCACTTTTGTAATGACCTAGCCAGAGCCTTCTTGCTCGCTGCAAAGGCTCTCTAACTGATCGGTGATGTTCGGTCGCCCTTTCTCAACCAATTCCTGAATTTGCTCCTTTGCTACTGTATCACATTTCCCCTGTAATGAAAATTCATTCTTACAACAGGATTGTCATCTCTTAAGTGTTTTCAGATGGTGTCTCTTCTCACTCGGAGTCCTACTCTGGCTGTGGAGAGTCCTTTATCTCAGTAAATGTTGGATAGCCTTTGTAAGATCTCTGCTTTATTCACGCTGATGATCAGTGCAGGATCACGCTCTGGGACGGTGTACTGGAAAATATACCCGGCCCCATTATAAATGGGTATATATTCAATTAGCTCCACATCACCAGCTAAACTGAGGGAGCGAGGGTTCTTTGAAACAATATATATACATGGAGATAATGGGTGTATAGACCACCTTCCCCCACCTGCTTACCTGGGTCGGATACCAAAAAGACGCAGACCTTTCCGTTGGTGCTTCCCTCAACTAAAAAGCCACTGTATCTCAATCGAAGGGGAGGAAGCTCTCTCATAAAACACGTTCATACGCATTCACAAGGTGGGTACAAATGGAAAAGAGAGAGAAACAAACAAACAAAGAAGAGATAGGGGAACGTATAATATAGGAGGGGAAGTAAAGAAAGGGGAGACCGAGCTCAAGTAGGCGTACACTCTCCACCCAGTTATTGCCTCCCAGGCAATGCCCGGGCTAGAAACAGGTGTTTCGATGGGTAGCGTGTCGATCACGCCCCCCCCCCCAAGTGCCCCGGCCCCCCCCAAAAAAAAATTCTCTCCTCCAACCAACCTCGAACGGAGAGCAGGGGGTGGGTTTGTACGTACACACGTACATTTACCATCACTATTGGGTCAAATATGAGTATTTCACACATATTTTACTTACAAAGTCCAAAAGCATCCTATTTTGTAGATCGAGTGAAGGAGGGTAGAAAAACAGAATCAAGTACAAAGAATAAGGGAGAGAGACGCCTACAGAGCGTCACGTGCTCAAAAACCCCTTGGGAGGCAGCAGGCGCCCAGCAGTTTGCCGTCGAGATACCGACGTCATCAGGGTTTGGCCCCTCTCCACCAATCAGCATGCGGGAATGTTGGAGGGCTATGCCTTACCACCCTACGGAGTGTCGCATGTGCATTGACCCCCGGAGCGCTGCAGTGCAGGCACCCAGCAGTAGACACCAAGACGCGGAAGAGGAAGGTCAACCCTCGCCCCGCTCCGTAACACAACCACTCCCCCACCTCCAACCCCTCACCCTCATCTCTTACCCAACCACATACACACACACACACACACGTGAAATGATAATAAAAAAATATATCTCCTTCTGTGTTTTCATTTTCCACTCCATGTTAATACCAAAACTCGCACCCCCCCCCCCCAACCCCCAACCCCCAACCCCCCCGGGTATTTACACCAGTAGAGTCTAACGTTCTCTTACGATGATAAATATCTAACAAAGGTGGGCTTAATTTACAATGGTCATAAGATAGTGGTGGTCACAACATCACGATGTTATCTCCATCGTAAAAATATAATGCGATCGTACTTCCATCGCATTTGCAATGACCATCGACTTTGCGGTGGAAATAACATCATGAATGCAATGGAAATAACATCGAAAAAAACCTCGCCCCTCCCCCACCCTCCCCTCTCCTCCCTCCCCCTCTCCACCCCCTCTTCACCTACCCCTACCCCTCCTACGATGGTAAATATATGCAATGATCGATGCCATGGACATTTTTTGTTCTAATTATATATATATATATATATATAATATATATATATATATATATATATATATATATATATATATATATATGTGTGTGTGTGTGTGTGTTGTGTGTGTGTGTGTGTGTGTATGTGTGTGTAACCATTCCCATGCCCGTTTTTTTCCAGCAAAAGCATGGTAAAGAGGTATATTTACTAAGCTTTTGTTTATTCTGGTGAAGGTAAACATTTGCTCTCAAAGCAGCTGGAAGCAGAAGGAAAAGCTTCTTTAACCCCCTTATTCAGTTTCTTGTTGCTCATAAGGCGACATGAAAAAGAAATTTTCTTTTTTAATACAAAATTTGAACTATTTTGTTTTTCACTTAACTGCAAGTGCTTGGACGTCCCAAAAGATTGAATGGGTTTCCAAGCAAGAGGCAAATATGTTCCAAAGGCCTATCCCAACCTGAGTTCTGCATTCACTATTCCATTAACAACGAAAGCTATTGGATATTGGACAGAGTTAAAGAAAGTTCTATGAGGTTAATTCTAATTATGTATCTTTAAAACAGGAAAAATCTTTGACAGGTTTTAGAGTAATAGTTTGTCTGATTTTTTTTCAATCAGGAAAAGAGGAACGATTTCCGGCATATGACTATTTTTGTAGCCTTAGTAATCAACCCTGAAGGTCCCACAAATGTGTCTTAGTATGAAATGAGCGGCTCTCGTGTCGGTTCAGAGGTTGTCGGTCCACGATAATCATAGGAGTAGGCTAAATATGATACCAGTCAAAGTCAAAGAAATAGGAAAATTAAATTAAGCAAAATCTAAAGATGTTTTGCAAATTAAATATTGCAAAAGTCATGGACACCATGAAATTAAAATCTGTAGTATTTTGTTCACGTAACTTTAAATTTAAATGTTAAAATGAGTTAATTTAGAACGTCCATCGAACGCAAGGCGAGATTTGATTTTTTATTTTTTCTTTATTTTAAAAATTAAAGATTTAAGCATATTCAATTTTATTTTCTAAGTCTTTTATGGCATCCAGTAATTAACATTCTAAAGAGGAAATCTTACAGAAAGTTCATATGAATGTTAAACCGAAAATGCTGCTTTTGTGAGAATTCATACAATTAATCTTTAAAACACATGAAGACATCTTTAGATATTTGTGCAAAGGGACAAATATCTAAATATCTACGTTAAATGGAAATCATTATACAGACATATGTCTTCGAGATATAAAGAATTGTTTATATCAGTGAGTTCCTATTTTTAGTGATTTTTGAGGCAGTGTTTGACGTTTTGAGAATAACAAATAACACAGACACACAGATAGACAGGCACAACACACACACACACACACACATATATATATATAATATATAATATATATATATATATATATAATATATATATATAATAATATTTAAATGATATTATATACATAATTTATAATATATATATATAGATATATATTTATAGATATAGTTATATATATATATATAAATATTATATATACATATATATATATATATTTATAGATATACTATATATATATATATATATATATATATATATATATCTATAAATATATATATATATATATTATGATATAGTTATATATATATATATATATACTATATAATATATATATATATATATATATATATTATATATATATCTAATATATATATATATATATCACAGCTACGTAAAACAATGTAAGTTACAAGTTGGTATTTACGTTACCTTTAATTTACACTCGAATGAAGCGCTAAAAAACACCATTACCGACCCTTCACGTGACTTTGAGCCAAATAAAAATTGTTTGGAAATAGATCTTTCTCAGTGGAAACTGAACATAATTTTCCTTTTTCTTGACTGAATAGAATTTATCACCAAATGACACATGGTATTCAATTGCACATAAAGCCAGTAAATAGTTAACCTGCATTTCTCATTGATAAGGATTTTATTAAGCAACATGAGAGAGCTTTGACATATATAACGATACCAGATAAGGACACTACGTTAAAAGTTAAGAAAATAAAAAGAACTGCTCCGCCCATAGACAAAATAACCAAAGAACTTTGTATGGAATTTGTGTTTGTATTGTCAATATCCTCTCTAACGTTTTTCTCTAACAAAGAAAAAAAATGTCGCTTGAAGTTATGAAGGTTGAGGTAAATTGATGTCGACTCTAAAACAACGAATACCTATGCGCGACCGGGATTTGTAGGTGAGAGGCGGTTTTAACATATACCTCTCGTGATAGCCTTGTGGGTAAAGAACTTCAGTCTATTATTAACTAAAGAATTACCCTTCGATTAACATACATGAAAATATATTAATTCCGAGGTGGAGCTAATTAGATATTAAAGGATATTTGTTGCTTAATGCATATATATGAATTACAGTGGTGTGATGTGATAAGACACACACACACACACATATATATGTGTTTTTTTTTTCGTCTTTTTAGCAACTAAAAGATTACTCTTCTGTTTACACATACTTGGCTATATATAGATAAATTATTTTCGATACACACACACACACACTCGCGCACACTAACACATAATATATCTATATCGCCTAGTATATGTCACAGAAGAGTAATTTTTTAGTTGATAAAAAATTTGTCTCATGGATTCGATCCACCGAAAACGAAAACTCACGACATACAATGACGCTTTAACCCATCCGGCTATCAAGATAGGTAGAGGTTAATACCAGCTATCATGTACAAATTCTTGTCAAACCTGGTATTTGTAATTAGTGTAAGTGTCAATACACCTAAACCACGAAATCCGTTTAATGCGATTGTAGCACATAACCATTTTATGAATGAATTTTTATCACATGTTTGTGATTTTTACACAAGCATTAAGCTACAAATGTTTAATATCAAATTCACTCTACCATGGAAATAATATATATATATATATATATATATATATATATATATATATATATATATATATATATATATATAAACCAAAGGAGAATTTTTAGTTTGATAAGAAGCCCCTTATCTCAGGGCTCAAACCACGGTCAAAGATGAGAACTCAACGTCCAGTGAAGCCATAGCCTATCTTGCTATAAAGAGAAGTATAAATTGTCACCGACTCACATGTATAAATCCCCGTTGATTTATAATGAGTGTTATTATCAAGCCACCTCGACCATGATACCAGTTTAGTTCGTTTGCAGTACGAAGCGATTTTATGAATGAACTTTTACCACATTCTATGATTTATATATAAGCATTTAGCTACAAATTCCGCTTGATATCAAAGGTCTACCTCGGAATAACATATATATATATATATATATATATATATATATATATATATATATATATATGTGTGTGTGTGTGTGTGTGTGTGTGTGTGTTTGTGTGTGTGTGTGTGTGTGTGACCGTGTTGGACGTGTTTATATGAATAAAATATTAAGCTTTGCTGCAAGAGTCTATCACAGTCTGCACACGTAAGGATATTGAGTAAGAATGAAGCACTCTGACTTACCTTGCGTAAGAAAACTGTTTGCTTAGCTAAGGTCGCCATGGAAAATCAGCCAGTTAGATCTTAATTAAGTTTATTTACAAAAACATTGAAAAGCCTAAGAAAACTGAACGACAGTTAGGCCACGTGGAGAGTGCATAGTGTACTGTTAAATTACTCTATCAATTACAGTAACATAAGAGAATGGCCGAATTCAATATCTATGCAAGGCTAGTTTCCAAACCTGATGATATCTTCTAAGGTAATTAAGCGCTGGTAAGTTGGAAAGCTGGAAATGAATTCCAGGTTACACAAGTTATGAGATTAATATAAAATACTAAAAAAAAAAACAGTTTATTTAGTTACAATACAGTACTGTATATACCAAAGAACAAACATGTTTATCGTTATTAAAAAAAAATATTTATATACTAATAGTCAAATTGCAAGACGGCTGTGCACTGGTTTACATCACAAAAAAACCATAGTTCATTCTACCATATGTGAATGAAATCATTCTCTTACATACGGCCATTATTCGGTAGTTAAATTTCCTAACTTTCTCTTTTTAGTCAAAATTTTGTTGGCTACAATATAGTTAATTTTCTTGGGAACAACAATTATTCAATAAAACGCTAGTAGAAGCCCATCATTTTTCTATGTATTTCTGTACTATAACCTTCATTACTTATTGAGTAGCATATTTATTATTCAACCTTTGACCTTTGAACGTTTACATTCATGATTGCCCACTAAATGTAAAATTTTGACGTTCTGCATCCTGAATAAAAAGGCACAGGGATTTTTTCCAAGAGGTAGTAAAGCTTGAACGAGATACTCGTTGAATATTTGTAAAGCTAAATGAACATTTTGTTTCTCAGAGATGTAGGGAGATAACGCTTTTAACGACAGTTTATATAAATGTTCAAAGAGTTTTCCAAATTATGTACATAAAAAAGATAACTGAGGGAACTTTATTACTTTATTTATAACTTTCTGGCTAAGCTAATCATTCCTCATACATTTTAGCAAATTTACTGAAACATACTCGGAAAAAGGGGGTTTGTTACTCTGAAATGGGTGGGGATACATGATAGACAGTTGTGGAGTGCTGGCAAAATAGGACATTGCTCTCATAATGATAGCATTATGATGTTACAATGCAAAACACGGTGAAAACTATTTTTTCTAAGTCTACAATTACTTTCTTCAGTGTTCAGTGCAGAACATCAGATTTTACGCTTTTAGTGTTAATTTGTACAGCTTATTTGAATATAGGCTTTACCTGTTCACCATAAAATCAAATGCACTCGTTGCAGATTCACTACTGTCAAAGGCTAAACCGGCAATAGTTCTGCCTTTGTAATGAAAATATGGTTTTAAGTGAGTTTCAGCCACTATCAGTATCACTATTTTGCCATTGGATAGTAATGATTTACATTTACTCTTAGTGTACATAAGAACATTTGAGTTATTTTGTTCTGAGGCTTAGCAGACCTGTTTGGAAAAACACTCTCCTGATGGTAGAGTAACTTTAAGGGGAACTGCTATATAACAAAAATACAGTATTACCAGCTCTGATGAATAATCAAATCTATTCAGTTATTAACTACAGCTGTTTAAATACGAACTTCAGCACAGGCAAGTCTTTGAATAACTTCCCATCTAAAATTATTGGCAAAAATGAAATAACTAGTTTTATATCTAACTTATAACATCTGATTATATCGACTAAAGTCCATTTTCGTATTTCGTTACCCGTTTGATAAAATTCTTGTTTTTTAAAGAGTACACAAATATAGTATGTCAAATATAATATGTTCAAATAACACAAATATAGTATGTTCAAATAACTCTGAAAGAAAACAAATCTACCCATAAAAGTTATTACTAGTTTAATTTTAAGCATAACCCTACTTGATGTTTAAAATTTGACTAAGATATTCAGGATATATGCTTAATGAAAACTTTTGCTGCCCTTAAAAGCATATTGATACGATTAACTTTTAACTTGCAATTTCTTATTTGGCTATACTGAAATACTAAAGAGACAACGGTAAATAAAACGGGAAAAACAGAGCAACTCAAAGGACATTAGAATTCCCCTTAACATATAAAAGAACTTACTGTGTCAAATTTACCGATCTTTTTAATACGGTACTGTTATTGGAGACATTCATACCTCACATATACATGACATAAGATTTTAGTTTAAACATAATTTTTATCAATACCCCCTGAGATTTTAGCAGTTGACCAATTATCCCAGAATTCGGTTTCTCAAGTTAAGAGGAATTGTTTTTTATTCTAGATTTGTCGTTGTTTTAAATATAGCATGAAATGGACCATTGTAAACTCCATCCTCTCTCTCTCTCTCTCTCTCTCTCTCTCTCTCTCTCTCTCTCTCTCTCTCTCTCTCTCTCTCTCTCTCTCTGTCTCCCTTTCAATATTAGCTCTAACTCATTCATTAGACTGATTGCCAGACAATTAAGCCGTCTCTTAGGTCAACAGAGACAAACTACGTTTGGGGGAACGCACACATACCCAAGACATCTCTCTCTCTCTCTCTCTCTCTCTCTCTCTCTCTCTCTCTCTCTCTCTGTTTATTATAATTCACCCTTAATCATTTAGTAAGTCATTCACCGTAACAATTTGAATACATTTGAGGCATGGAAGACATAAAAAAAAATCATAGTTTTTGCACCGTCCCTATCCATTATTCTGACGAGAACTTTTGTTTAAAAACTATTGAAAAAAAAACCTACAAAGATAACATTCATATCTAAACGATCTAATGATAAACAGTATAACAATTATATTGATGAAATTGTTACCCCTCTGGTCTCGTAATTACTGTTATTTCATGATTAGGAAATATCACAATATTAACGTCTTTTCCTTCTGGGTCTCAACATTTAAAGATAAATAAATACTGTTCACACAGGTTGCTACAGTATGAATACATTATAAAAGCAAATTCAAGTTAGAATAATGTTATTGTGTCTTCCAACCAAGATGAAATTACTGCAGCACTTCAGTGAGAATGTTGTGAGAATTTTGACTGGCTGATTATTATTATTTTTTGCTTTGATAGGAAGAGACCATGAAAATCATAATGATACATGTTGATTTACTATACTGCACTTCTTTCTCGAAGGAGTATTTTAAATGGCTGTTGATTGAACAGAATAAACAAGTTTCATGAATGCATGAGAAAACAACTGCATTAGACGTAGACGAACGAAAACTTTAATGATTGCAAGTGAGAGGCTATTTATGCTGGTTATCTTTTGATAGAAATCTAA
>NC_087216.1:45942551-46020051 GCF_015104395.2 Macrobrachium nipponense | reverse complement strand
GTATGATCGAAAATCAGGTCATATAAACTGGTGTCAGGTGTGGGGTCTTGCCAGTGCATAATAATTAACAGCGTAATTGTGAAGGTGAAATAAACAATGCAAACTCGGAGAAAAGCGACGCGCGACGGCGGGAGTGCCAGTACTAGCAGCACCAGTGCTAACAATAACAGTGCCGAGAAAAAGGAAAGTGAATGATCCATCAGTGGCAACAATTATCCAACACGCAGTAGAAGAGTTACACAAATTAACAAAAGATACGCAAACAAAAAAGCCCGTCGACCCACCCACAATTTCGGCCAACGTCGCGTCGTTCACGCAAGTGCGATCAGACGAAAAAATAGAAAAACTGCTAGTGCTAGATGGATCCGTGCCTGAGTTTGATAACTTACACACTGGTGAAGGCTTGTTTTCGATCGAGACCTTCATAAAGTGTGCTGAAAACGCCACAATTGGTTGGACAGATAGAGAAAAGATTGTGCAAGCGAAACAGAAGATCATCGGTAATGCAGCACGACAGATCAGGAGCTGGGACGTCCGTTATTCGTCAGACTGGGGTACTTTTAAACAGCACCTCACTCAGCAGTTTGCCCTACATCGAGAGGAAAAGATGGGGCTAATGGAAGGTTATGACCCCAGGTTGGGAGAGGGAGAGTCGATTTCAGTCTTCTACTATCGCGTCGGTGAGGACTATGAGTCCCTCACCCCTGACGAAGACCAGACTTTAGAGGGAAAAGAAAACTTCTGTCGACGCATGCTGAAACGAATTCTTCCCACCTCCGTAGAGGGATTTCTTGTTGACGACAAGAGGCCCTTACAAACCTTGCTGCCGAAGGTACAACTCCTATTCGACCACAGAAGACGCCAGCAAACGAGGATGGGGGCACAGGCCACCTCCCAACCGGTTGTTCTAGAAAGGAGGATATAAAACTTATATTATAGTATAGTGAATTTTTCTTTTACCAACCAACTTAGTTGTCTACCTATTGGAATATTAAATACAATTTCTTTCCAAGAATTTCGTCGTTTAGGAAGGTCATGAAATTCCTGGAATTAGAAGTCATAATCTCAAAGGAATATCAAGATATGAATGAAGGTTTCATTTAATGAGAATGTGTAATGTGCCAATATTGAAGACAAAATGAATAATTTCAATATAGGTAGAACAGAGAAATAATAGTTTGATTATATATTTTAGAGTGAATATAATGGTTTCTAGGAAGGAAAGATAATTATATTAACAATGGAGAGAGAGGGAGCTACAGTCATATATTGTGATATATTTTGGGTGACTATATCATGAAAAGTTCGAAAAATGTTAAAGAAAAGGCCATGAATAACAAAATTAGTTTACCCTAAGAACCAAATCTCACAGGTGCAACTGATCACTTATGTTTCAGAAGGAGAGAAGCATGGAAAGAAAGATGTTCCGAAAATTATAATTTATTCTTACTGAAAATCGTCGAACATTCCTAAATAACCATAGATTGGAAGAACTTAGAGTAAATTAGAATAAAGAGATATAAATATTGTCAGAGAAGAGTAACTGCTATCAGTAAATTGGGAATCTATCATACAGTTCATCTCTGAATAGCAAAAAGGTTTGATTTAAGCTAATTTGATGAAGTTGTTTTGACATTTGATTTTGTGGATTGTATATTCATAGATAAAAACTCTAAAGTATACTCTTATTTTCACTATATCTTCTTACTGGAATAAAAAAAATGCTCTCTCTCTCTCTCTCTCTCTCTCTCTCTCTCTCATCTGGCTCTCTCTCTCTCTCCTCTCTCTCTCTCTCTCATTTAATGCTTTAAAAGGGCCTGGCTTTCTTTTCATTCAAGATTCATTAAGTTTAAAGCGGTGGCTTATTGGGCAATCACGTGGAACCCCCAAAACATTTCTAGTAATCAAGGGGAAAAAAATTGCTTTATAAAGTAGGAAGAGTTCCAGGGAGATCTTTCTCCAAGGCTAATGTTAATTATAATTTTGCAATTCAAATTGAAATTTTGTTTTGATGTCATTTTGAGATAGAGTTAAAATATTTTTTACTATATATTTCAAGGATAATAATTATACCTGTATAAAATTATACAAACGTCGATGGCATTTGCAAGGTTATGAAATTTTGTTTTTAGGTTTGTTGTCACGTTCAAAACGTCACTTTAATACTTAAAGAATCTTTTAAAATATGCAATATGATTGATATTCATCTCGCGTAGCTGCTATCTGCTTTTCAGTTTTCTGTGAAATGAAACTATTGTACCATCTTTGTCTGTCCCCGCCTGCCTCTAGATCATAAAAGCTACTGAGGCTAGAGGACTGTAGATGTTGATCATCAGCCCTACAATCATCAAACTTATGAACAGGTACGAACAACACAGGCCACCATCATACCGTGGACGAGTTTCATGGCCACGGCTAAGAGTTTTATGGGCCGTGGCTGAGGCCAACACTGGCATTTTTACTTGTCTTTATTAACCTAAGTAAAATCAATCTCAGTATGAAGCAATTTCATAAAAACGTGTAGCCCCGATGTGGCAGGACCACGATCAAAATCTAGTTTCTCCCATGATGAGCAACATGGCATAAACGTCACGTGGTCGAGAGAAAACACAAATTCTCTCGTAGGTATTTTATGCAAACATCTCATTCACCACTAATGTCACCTGTCATGGCATTTATTATCATTTTGTACATTGGTGGGTAGAAATCTCAATTACGAGGGTACAAGTAATGTTCTTTAATAACATATTAATGGTAGCGGTAGTAAAATTTTATAAACTATATGAAATCCGTCGAACCCTACCTTGGGTTCATCTTCAGCCAAATGAACAATTCAACATAAAATATGTGAGGGTAAACAAGACAAACATGTCAAGAATGTCTGCCCCCAGTCATCATATCTCCAACGGAAACGGTGATAAAGAAAGTAGTTAATGGCCTAACTTGGTAATTTCCTCTCCTCTGTTGCAGAGCACCACCGATAATGAACAGAAGGCAGGAAATGGGAAAGAATAAGACCGGTCGTTCATCACAGCAGATTTCCTAACAGCACACGACCTACTAATCGACAGAGTATCTGAACAGAAGATCGTAAGAACAACACAGAAATCGTCTCCCCACAAGCTGAGCAGACGTACAACAATGACAAGTCATCAAGAAGAAAGATATATCTCATCACACCCGACATCCCACCATAAGAAATGATAGAAATAAAATGAATACGAAACTTATTCAAAGACAGTCAAAGGCCAACCGATCCACTCTCGATTCAGTTGACTGGTCCCAGTAAAGCTCATTGATAGGAAAAAGGTATTCAAGATGAAGAACTGGGAAATATGCCAGAAAGCCTCCAGCCCATGAAACGTCACCCTTACACATGGTACCAAAGTCAGATGGAACATGGTGCCCTTGCAGAGATTACTGACAAAAGAATGTGAAAACAAAACTGGACAGACCCCTCTGCATAATATAAAAGATATAACAAACCAAATGTATGGAGAGAGAATATTCACAACAACTGATCAACAAAATGGATGACCTGCTTGGGGACCTTCTATTCTTCATAATGTATGTTAATGACATACTGATCGTCAACAGAAATTAAGGTCAAGACCTCAAAGATGTGAAAATGGCACTCCAAAGACAGAGGAAATGATTAATAGTGCAAGAAGACTGTCAACAGTCAACGAAAACTAAGGACTTTCTGGTGTACAAATTGAGTCCAGAGGGCATTAAACCTCTGACAGCGAAGGTAAAAACAATAACAAGACTTCCCAAACCAACAACAGTGAAATCTGTGCAAGAATTTTACGGTTTAATAAATTACTACCACAGATTCATACCAATCATATATGAACGCCTTATAGGATATAAAAAGAAATGAAACTTTGGAGAAAATAAAGATAAAACATTCATTTTAGCAAAAGAATCAATAACATCTAAAAAACACTAATATTTCCTTTGAGCCTTTGGTGCCTCACCCTGACAACCGAAGTGAGTAATTTGGCGATGGGTGCCGTACTTGAGTGGGACACTGATGATAGTTGTTGTCCACCAGCCTTTAAGAGAAAAAACTGTAGCAGAGCAAAAGTGTTCAATATTTGACAGGGAGCGCCTCGCAGTCTGCAAAGCAGTCCACATATTCGAGTAGTGACAGTTCGTAGTGCAGCTGGACCATTGGTGCTCGCATTCACAAAGTCAGCAGACGCATGGTCAGCGCGAGAAGAACGGGCCTTGTTTGTAGTGACCAAGAACTCCAGTACTATAGAGTAGCTGAAGCGTACAGCGAACATCGTGGTGAACACCCTATCAAGAAGCTGCATCAACACCATCCAAATCAGTATATCCTATACCGAGAGAGTAGAGGCACAGAATAACGATGAGGGCCTGTAGCGACTGCGGCTGATCAATTCCGCCCTCACATGGAGTGACCTGTCAATCAACTCTCACCTGTGAGATAAGTACTGGTCGCCCTCACCTACACTTGCCAAAGGGACTAAGAAGGAGAGCCTTTGCTCTTGCCCACAACCTATCCCACTCATCAGGCTGATCAACCACCCAAATCATAGCAGAGCTTTCTCCTTTGATGAGTAATGCTGTAGGACAGGTAAAGAAGACGTAAATTCTCTCACATATTTTATGCATACATCTCAATCACCGCTATTGTCACCTTTTATGTATATGTATTATCTTTATTTTGTACATTGTTATGCTAGCCTTTCATTAATGTATGTATAATTGTCAATAAGATATCTTGTATCCAACCATATGTAAATTTATGTATGTGAAGAAACGCAGATCCTTATATTTAATCCCTTCTTCGATCTGTCAAGAGGTCGGGATTGATTTGGGGCTCACATCACCTATGACCTGTGTGGAAGTTTTGTAAGTAAATAGTTATCACCAGACACAGTACTTCATTATTACCTCACTCACAAACGTTTACCTTAAAATATTAGTTAGAAGTGGCTACGTTTTTTCAGTCTGTGGTGTCAGCACAGTAAACTACCAAGGCTGTATGTTTTCTCATTAATATGCCACATCTAGATGTTTGCCCTTAGCAGTCAATGTAGAGCGAATTACCTCGGAACCTTTGTTAACCTTCTCTGCAACAAACACTTAAGGTAACACCATCTCATGTTTTGCTTTGGCCTCTCTCTTTCTGGATGCTTAGTAAACCGAGATTTGTGGGAGCAATATTTAATGGTAAGCTAGTTTAGCGGAAAAAATCGAGATAATCGAAAGATCAAGCGGAGAAAAAATCTTTGCATCAGAAAACTTAGCATATGGTTTAAAACGTTATAAATACATTTTCACGTAATGTTCATAGACTCCAAGATCATTGGCATTTCTGTTAATGGCATTTAAAAAGTAAAGTAATTTGCCTTTATATTACTTTATGTTTTTCAAACTAGTAATTTTTTTACTATCGCTTATTCAATATATAGTACTTTCCACTGTACAGCCGATTAGAATTAAATCGCTGGATTATATTTACACACACACACGCACACACACACACACACATACACACACACACACACACACATATATATATATATATATATATATATATTATATATATATATATATATATATATTGTATATATATTATATATATATATATATATATATAATATAGTATATATACATATATATATGTATATATATATATGGTATATATACATATATATATACATATATATGTATATATATGTATATATAATTAATGGACAAAGACTTCTACCTCGACAAATCAACCAGCTCCTTAGCGACACAAATACTTACGAAAAACTGACGAAAAATCCCCTCCAGAACGTTCCCACAGAAGTTTTTTTTCGGAAAGTAAAGATTAATTGGCAAAGACAAAAAGAGTATTGAACTATTAGAGAAATTTAAAAGTAATTAATCCTAAATTACCCTACTTTTATGGTCTTCCCAAAACTCACAAAAGACAATCTTCCATTCAGACCCATCGTTTCATGCGCCGGAGCTTTCAATTACAAAATTTCTAAATGGTTAGCTGGCCTCCTTTCTCCTTTTTTAGGCACTTTTTCTCCCAGTCACATCAAACACTCGGAAGACTTTTGTCACAAATTCAGAGAAGCACATATACCACTTCACAACATAAAACTTTTAAGCCTTGACTAGACTCCCTATTCACAAAAGTACCAGTACAGGACGTTCTTCAGTTTTTAAGGAAAAATTATCCCCTATTCAGATCATTTCCCTTTGGCACTTGACAAAATAATAAAGTTAGTTGAATTATGTGCATCTAATAACGTATTTTTCATTCGGGGAATCATTCTACAAGCAAAAATTCGGGTGTAGTATGGGTAGTCCTTTAAGTCCTATTTTAGCCAATCTGTACATGGAATACTTTGAAACTACAGTAATAAATGCAATAAAACCCAAAAACATGCTGTGGATGAGATACGTGGATGACATACTAACATTTTGGGATAATAAGTGGGGTAATTTTAATGAATTCCTCTCAAAATTAAACGCATTAGTGCCCAGCATCAAATTTAAAGTTTGAATGGGGAAACAGACAACAAATTCCTTTTCTTGATGTTTTAATAATCAGAGACACGACAGAATACAAATTTACCATATACAGAAAGCCAACGTTCTCACTTTCATATATTCACTACTTTAGCTATCATGACGAATACTATCAAGATAAGTCTAGCTAGCAACCTATTTCTTAAGAGCCTTACGAATTTGTTCCCCAGATTTCCTGGAAAAAGAATTTGAACTAATTCGCAAGCAACTTTCATCTTTAAAGTATCCTGACCATATAATTGAGAAGCAATTCAAAAAGCAACGTAATTTTCTACCGACCCCCTAAAGACAAGACCAGAGACACACCCAACAATAAAATAAAAATTCCCCACCTGGAGACGATTAAGAGAGTAACTCACACCCTTGGGAAATCCAACCCTTTTGCATTTACCTACCCAAATACCTTAGCCAAATCCCTGATTAACGTCCAACAAAAGACATCGCCCAAGACTCTGGGGGGGTATATGAGATCCCATGCCAGGACTGTGACCAATCTTACATCGGATTTACAGGTAAATCACTTCCCCAGAGATTAATACAACACAAACGTCAGTTAGGTATGGACAACAGAACTCGGCTATTTTCAATCATATAAATGAACATAACCATAGAATAAACTGGAATATGTCACGTGTAATTTATAGCAGCAACTGCCGGTACAAGAGTCAAATGATGGAATCGGTCCTTAATAAAAGAGAAGCAGGTAATGAACATCTCAAAAGGGAATTGGACCTCGGACATCGTCGACGCAGTGTTCATTCAACCAACGCTTTAAGAAGATTAAAGGAAGATTATCAGCGGGGTGACCTAAATTGGCTTACTTTGTGGACGATCTCTTGGTATAAATACCACCTTTTTCTGTAAACTTTTCTCATTCATATACCTGAAGAGAGAGACAGCAGTCTCTGAAATATAGTACTTTTCTCTCTACATTTTGGTGTTTTTATGGGCTCCTTTTATTAGATGGAATTCTGTTGTTACAGAACACTTTTACCAGTCATATATATAGTATATATGTATATATATATATATATATATATATTATATATATATATATATATATATTAAATAAACATGTTATGTATATATATATATATATATATATATATATATATATATATATATATATATATATATATTATATTGTATGTTATATATATATATATATATATATATATATATATATATACTATATATATATACTATATTTGTGTGTGTGTATCTACGTAGCAGCTATATCAAGTATGAGATTAACACCTCAAAAATACTATCTTAATTGGTTGATGATTATATAAGTCACTGAAAATATTGCATACAGTGAATGCATATAAAAACACAAACGAAAATGTAACTAAAGCAGTATACTCGTTCACCGTCGAGAAAGATAACTCGCAGTCGAAATTAACTTGAATTCGGGCTGGCAAAGAGAATAAAAATGAACAAACAAAAAACAAAATAAGTCCTGTGAGGCGCCGCTGTGATTCTCAAATCCTATAGGGCGAGGGCTAAGCCTCTTTTGTATTCCCAGCAGAATTGTTGGCTTAGCATCAAAGCCCTCTCGTGAGCATTTTCAAACGAAATCTCAGTTAAAATTTATGTGTGCTTTTACCTATCCTGTAAAATTATATTCCATGCATTCTTATTTCTCCTATAATAATCGCTCTCTCTCTCTCTCTCTCTCTCTCTCTTCTCTCTCTCTCTCTCTCTCTCTCTCTCTCTCACACACATACATACAAATACATATGAATATATCTGGTTTGCAAATACCAGACAATTCATATGTGTTCATGAGCAATTACTTGTTTAATGTATTTGCTCGATACCCATATAATTCTAATGTATTCCAAAGCACTTGCAGCTCACTTCACAACAGAATATATCAGTGAAGTTAAACTTTTTCAAGTTAACAGACTTTTTCAAGTAAACAACAAATTGCTAATAGTTAACAGTCGTTGGTAATGCAGTGAAAGTTTATTTTGAATTATCAATCACTATGAGAATAACTATGACAAGAGGTAATGGTAAAGCTCACATGAGTGCGACTCGTTGATTTATCAGCAATCAGAACAAAGAATTCGTGTTAGACTTCACATTCCATTCTATTCTGCCGCTTTTAAACCCGCGGAATCTTGAAAATTCATTGTGATAAATAAAATTTAAGGCGTGAACTTATTAAATTTCATTGGCAATAATTTTAGTAAATGACCTATAACGTTCATATTCCCATTGTGATTAATTTGATTAAGTGTTTTATTTGTAATATTCAATAGTTGATGTATATATATATATATATATAATATATATATATATATATATATATATATCATATATATATATATACTATATATACATATATACAAGCTCACAGGTATGACTCATGATGGAGTGGTTTGATTGTCATCTCTTGCACAATGAAAAGCACTGAATTAAAAGTTGTGCGACCTAGTCGGAAATATAATTTAACGAATGTTAGGTATTAAACTCAAAATGCTACAACGAAGAAAAATAATGTATCCAGATTCCCAAAGTACAAACACCTATAAACACAAAAGAAATCATCTTGTCATTTTCGTGCAAGAGTATGGTGGTAATATATTCCTTGGTAAAAGGACATGAACACCTGAAATTTCAATTAAATAAAACAAAAACATGTTATGTAATCTTCTGAATTCATTTGAACAGCACTAAGAAGCAATGAAATCATGGAGGATGGGAACATTGCGAAAGAGTATCTTCATAAGGTTTTAACGCATATCAAAACAATGGTTACACACAGAAAGGCTCACTTAGAGACTTTTAGGAGAACTCGGTAACTTCCTATGAAATAATTATCTGAAAAAAAATTAGTCCTTCCTGTTTTCTTTAAAGTATGAACACGGTATATTTGTCTGTGACCGAAATTATCACAACAAGATCCTCATCAAAATAATAATAGTAATTTATTTCCGAAAAAAAATATAATCATCACTCCGAGCTGTCTTTAGCTGATGTATTTTCTTTCTATAAAAAAAATGCATAAAAAAGGTCATGTATGAAAGAGGAGGAGGAGCAGGAGGAGGTGGAGGAGCAGGAGGAAGAGAAGGAGGAAGTTGGATAAAAAACGCGAGTAGGCCATTACTCTAAGTGCTCGTGGAGTCGTGTTAGAAAGGAAGGAAAACTCAGCCCTGCAGTAATTCATTCTACAATGACAGCTGAGGACAAATATCTCCTGGATTTGACTCTTTATTGAGCAAACAGAATTTTGTGGGACTGGTTTAGTGTTGATACCACAGCTCTTCTCAGGTAAACGGTTTTGGAAGTTCCTTGGAACTAAGCTTGATTTTACTCATGTTAATAAACTAGGTAGTATTCATTCTCGATATATAGATGCATAATTCCTGGAGGAATATAAATCATATGACGTCACTGCCGTTTGTTTTACTTTTTACAGATAAAAGTTTTTCAGCATTAAGCGTAAAAAACCATATTCCCATACATCGATAAAGTCACCAAAATTAAATTTCAAATTGAAATACAAATTGTAACTAATATCAGTCTCAGATTAATTTGACTGAGGTCCCAATCCAACTTTCCTAAGAGCGATCGATTCCCGTCCATTCCATAAAATGTTTTGGAGGTTCCAAGTGAAATGGACAATGAGCCTTTATTTTGAACTTATGCATCGTGATGGAAAAAGAAAGAAGATCCTTTTGCCGAATTAAATGAAAGATGGAAAATTCTTTGAAACAAATGCAGAATAAGAAAGGGAACATCTAAAATAAAATATATTAAATTCTTTATCCCTCACTGTATTTTTATTGCAAATACATTTGCATGAAATGGATACAGTTTATTCTCTCCTCTCCTTATATTTGTGTATATATATATATATATATATATATATATATATATATATATATATATATATATATATATATATATATATATATATATATATATATCTATACTAATAAAAGGAGCCCATAAAAACACCAAAATGTAGAGAGAAAAGTACTATATTTCAGAGACTGCTGTCTCTCTCTTCAGGTATGAATGAGAAAAGTTTACAGAAAAGGTGGAATTTATACCATGAGATCCGTCCACAAGTAAGCCAATTTAGGTCACCCCCGCTGATATCTTCCTTTAATCTTCTTAAGCGTGTGGGGTGAATGAACACTTCGTCGACGACATCTGAGATCCAAGCCCCTTTTGAGATGTTCATTACCTGCTTCTCTTTTATTAAGGCCGATTCCATCATTTGACTCTTGTACCGGCAGTTGCTGCTATAAATTACACGTGACATATTCCAGTTTATGCTATGGTTATGTTCATTTATATGGTTGAAAATAGCCGAGTTCTGTTGTCCATACCTAACTGACCGTTTGTGTTGTATTAATCTCTGGGGAAGTGATTTACCTGTAAATCCGATGTAAGATTGGTCACAGTCCTGGCATGGGATCTCATATACCCCAGAGTCTTTGGGAGATGTCTTTTGTTGGACGTTAATCAGGGATTTGGCTAAGGTATTTGGGTAGGTAAATGCAAAGGGTTGGATTTCCCAAGGATGCGGGTTATTCTCTTATCGTCTCCAGGTGAGGAATTTTTATTTTATTGTTGGGTGTGTCTCTGGTCTTGTCTTTAGGGGGTCGGTAGAAAATTACGTTTGCTTTTTTGAATTGCTTTCTCAATTATATGGTCAGGATACTTTAAAGATGAAAGTTGCTTGCGAATTAATTCAAATTCTTTTTCCAGGAAATCTGGGGAACAAATTCGTAAGGCTCTTAAGAATAGGTTGCTAGCTAGACCTATCTTGATAGTAATGTCGTGATAGCTAAAGTAGTGAATATATGAAAAAGTGAGAACGTTGGTTTTCTGTATATGGTAAATTTGTATTCTGTCGTGTCTCTGATTATTAAAACATCAAGAAAAGGAATTTTTGTTTTGCTTGTCCTGTTTCCCATTCAACTTTAAATTTGATGCTGGGCACTAATGCGTTTAATTTGAGAGGAATTCATTAAAATTACCCCACTTATTATCCCAAAATGTTAGTATGTCATCCACGTATCTCATCCACAGCATGTTTTTGGGTTTTATTCCATTTATTACTGTAGTTTCAAAGTATTCCTATGTACAGATTGGCTAAAACAGGACTTAAAAGGACTACCCATACCACACCCGAATTTTGCTTGTAGAAATGATTCCCCGAATGAAAATACGTATTAGATGCACATAATTCAACTAACTTTATTATTTTGTCGAGCGCCAATGGGAAATGATCTGAATAGGGGGATAATTTTTCCCTTAAAAACTGAAGAACGTCCTGTAATGGTACTTTTGTGAATAGGGAGTCTACGTCAAGGCTTAAAGTTTATGTTGTGAAGTGGTATATGTGCTGCTCTGAATTTGTGACAAAAATCTTCCGAATGTTTGATGTGACTGGGAGAAAAAGTGCCTAAAAAAGGAGAAAGGAGGCCAGCTAACCATTTAGAAATTTTGTAATTGAAAGCTCCGGCGCATGAAACGATGGGTCTGAATGGAAGATTGTCTTGTGAGTTTTGGGAAGGGCCATAAAAGTAGGGTAATTTAGGATTAATTACTTTAAATTTCTCTAATAGTTCAATACTCTTTTTGTCTTGGCCAATTAATCTTACTTTCCGAAAAAATTCTGTGGGAACGTTCTGGAGGGGAGTTTTTCGTCAGTTTTTCGTAAAGTATTTGTGTCGCTAAGGAGCTGGTTGATTTTGTCGAGGTAGAAGTCTTTGTCCATTATTACAATTTTGCCATCTTTGTCGGATCTACTTATTATAACATCTAACTTTTTTAGCGAGTGGATGGCTATCATGAATCTGCGGGGAACAGGGATATTTCTTATGTAGGTCGGTTAAAGCATTTAGTAACACTCCTTTTTAAACATATCTCTTCACGCTGTAGTTTTTTTGTCAGATATGATTTATCAAAAGCCACTATGAAGTCTAGGTTGTTTTTGCGGTCTGCATAAGGGCAAAGGATAAGCCTAAGCCTAAATTTAAAACTAAATGTTGATTTACAGTAAGGGGGGTGTTGGATAAGTTTAAAACTTTGTCTTGTTGTTCAAGATTATTCCATGCGCTATTATCTATTAGGTTTATTTAACTTACGTAAAAGTCTGTTGGAATGAGTCACGCTATTATAGGCACAATGTCCGGAACAGAATGAAATCAGATACCTGTATATTAGGTCGTAGTGAGGAGGCGAAGATTAGATTGAGTTCCCATATATCACTCTGCATAGCACGAAGATGTCGTTTCTCGTACTGGGGGGTTCTTTCTTCCAGGAAAAATCTTGTGTGATAGAGGGAAGGGGTTTGATTGCAGAGTCCATCTCCCGAATCCGTACCATTTTGGAAGTACTTGTTCTTTGAGGCATTCTTCCAAAAAGTGTTTTTGGTTTTTCAGCCAGGCCGGTGTAGTCTGTTCAGTTCTTTTCTCAAACTTGCGGAAAACTGGCTTGACTTCTTGAAGTGAGTGAAGAATCGTGAAAGGCGGTTGAATTCCATAATGGGCTGACAATGACTGGTAAAAATGTTCTGTAACAACAGAATTCCATCTAATAAAAGGAGCCCATAAAAACACCAAAATATAGAGATAAAAGTACTATATTTCAGAGACTGCTGTCTCTCTCTTTAGGTATATAAATGAGAAAAGTTTACAGAAAAGGTGGTATTTATACCATGAGATCCGTCCACAATTAGGGGGTGACCTAAATTGGCTTACTTGTGGACGGATCTCATGGTATAAATACCACCTTTTCTGTAAACTTTTCTCATTCATATACCTGAAGAGAGAGACAGCAGTCTCTGAAATATAGTACTTTTCTCTCTACATTTTGGTGTTTTTATGGGGTGACCTAAATTGGCTTACTTGTGGACGGATCTCATGGTATAAATACCACCTTTTCTGTATATGTATTTTCATCATCCAATAATTTCAAAATCTTATTGTTGTAATCATCAATGTTCATAATAACAACTGCCCCACCTTATCTGCCTTCATAATTTTAACTTCTTTATTTCTACCCAACCTGCTAATCGCATCTCTGTGTATGTGGGGTAACACTGTTTTATGTGGTTTAATAGCACAGACTGCCAAACATCCTTTAAAATTATTTGAGAATCTTGATTTTTGATAATTGAACCTATTAATAATGCTTAGTCCTTCAACTAAAAATTTCCCCCGAACCCATGCAAAAATTAAACCCTAAACACAAGATAGATTTAAAATGACACCCTCCTTAAAAACCTTTGACCATGGTGAGTTTCTAACAATAACCTGTTCTAATTTATCCATTAAAATACGAAAATGCTACCACTCCCCTACGGCGGAGGCTATCTCACCCATTCTCCGCTGGTGCCTTCAAGCACATTTGATTGAAGCAAATTCCTCAGTTCAGCCTGCAACCGCCTTAGCTCGAAGTGACACACACACACACACACACACACACACACACACACACACACACATATATATATATATATATATATATATATATATATATATATATATATATATATATATATATATATATATATATATATATATATCTATATACTAGTTTGCGTGTGTTTGTGTGTGTATCTATGTAGTAGCTATAGTAAGTATGAAATTAACACCTCAAACAATATAATCTTAATTGGTTGATGATTCTTTTAAGTCACTGGAAAATGATTACATACAGTGAATGCATATAAAAAACACAAACGAAAATGTAACTAAAGCAGTTTTGACTCGTTTCACCGTAAAGAAAGATAACCCGCAGTTCGAAATTAGCTTGAATTCGGGCTGGCAAAGAAAATAAAAATGAACAGGTAAACAAATAATGGCGGTGAGGCGCCGCTATGATTTCTCAAATCCTATTAGGGCGAGGCTAAGCCTCTTTTTTGTATTCCAGCAGAATTTGTTGGCTTAGCATCAAAGCCCTTTCGTGAGCATTTCAAACGAATATTCTCAGTTAACATTTATGTGTGCTTTATATCCTGTAGAATTATATTCATGCATTCTTATTTCTCCTATAATATTGCTCTCTCTCTCTCTCTCTCCTCTCTCTCTCTCTCTCTCTCTCTCACACACACACACACACACATACAAATATATGAATATATCTGTTTGAAAATACAGGCAATTCATATGTTCAAAAGTACCAGTACAGGACGTTCTTCAGTTTTTAAGGGAAAAATTATCCCCCTATTCAGATCATTTCCCATTGGCGCTCGACAAAATAATAAAGAAATTTAGTTGAATTATGTGCATCTAATAACGTATTTTCATTCGGGGAATCATTCTACAAGCAAAAATTCGGGTGTAGTATGGGTAGTCCTTTAAGTCCTGTTTTAATCCAATCTGTACATGGAATACTTTGAAACCTACAGTAATAAATGGAATAAAACCCAAAAAAACATGCTGTGGATGAGATACGTGGATGACATCCTAAAATATTGGATAATAAGTGGGGTAATTTTAATGAATTCCTCTCAAAATTAAACGCATTAGTGCCCAGCATCAAATTTAAAGTTGAATGGGAAACAGACAACAAAATCCTTTTCTTGATGTTTTAATAATCAGAGACACGACAGAATACAAATTTACCATATACAGAAAACCAACGTTCTCACTTTCATATATTCACTTACTTTAGCTATCACGACATAACTATCAAGATAGGTGTGCTAGCAACCTATTCTTAAGAGCCTTACGAATTTGTTCCCCAGATTTCCTGGAAAAGAATTTGAATTAATTCGCAAGCAACTTTCATCTTTAAAGTATCCTGACCATATAATTGAGAAAGCAATTCAAAAGCAAACGTAATTTTCTACCGACCCCCTAAAGACAAGACCAGAGACACACCAACAATAAAATAAAAATTCCTCACCTGGAGACGATTAAGAGAATAACCCGCATCCTTGGGAAATCCAACCCTTTTGCATTTACCTACCCAAATACCTTAGCCAAATCCCTGATTAACATCCAACAAAAGACATCTCCAAAGACTCTGGGGTATATGAGATCCCATGCCAGGACTGTGACCAATCTTACATCGGATTTACAGGTAAATCACTTCCCCAGAGATTAATACAACACAAACGGTCAGTTAGGTATGGACAACAGAACTCGGCTATTTTTCAACCATATAAATGAACATAAACCATAGAATAAATTGGAATATGTCACATGTAATTTATAGCAGCAACTGCCGGTACAAGAGTCAAATGATGGAATCGGCCTTAATAAAAGAGAAGCAGGTAATGAACATCTCAAAAGGGCTTGGATCTCAGATGTCGCGACGAAGTGTTCATTCAACCAACGCTAAAGAAGATTAAAGGAAGATTATCAGCGGGGGTGACCTAAATTGGCTTACTTGTGGACGGATCTCATGGTATAAATTCCACCTTTTCTGTAAACTTTTCTCATTCATTATACCTGAAGGAGAGAGACCGCAGTCTTCTGGAAATATGTACTTTTCTCTCTTCATTTTGGGGTGTTTTTATGGGCTCCTTTTATTAGGATCTATTATAATATATTATATATATAAATATATATTATATATATATATAATAATAATTATATATATACAAATATAAGGAGAGGAGAGAATAAACTGTATCCATTTCATGCAAATGTATTTGCAATAAAAATACAGTGAGGGATAAAGAATTTAATATAATTTTATTTTGATTGTTCCCTTTCTTTATTCTGCATTTGTTTCAAGAATTTCCATCTTTCATTTAATTCGGCAAACAAAAGGATCTTCCTTCTTTTTCTATCATATGCATAAGTTCAAAATAAAGGCTCATTGTCCATTTCACTTGGAACCTCCAAAACATTTTATGGAATGGACGGGAATCGATCGCTCTTGGAAAGTTGGATTGGGACCTCAGTCAAATTAATCTGAGACTGATATTAGTTACAATTTGTATTTCAATTTGAAATTTAATTTTGGTGACTTTTATCGATGTAGGGAATATGGTTTTTTTACGCTTAATGCTGAAAAACTTTTATCTGTAAAAAGTAAACAAACGGCAGTGACGTCATATGATTTATATTCCTCCAGGAATTATGCATCTATATATCGAGAATGAATACTACCTAGTTTATTAACATGAGTAAAATCAAGCTTAGTTCCAAGGAACTTCCAAAACCGTTTACCTGAGAAGAGCTGTGGTATCAACACTAAACCAGTCCCACAAAAATTCTTTTGTTGCAATAAAGAGTCAAATCCAGGAGATATTTTGTCCTCAGCTGTCATTGTAGAATGAATTACTGCAGGGCTGAGTTTTCCTTCCTTTCTAACACGACTCCACGAGCACTTAGAGTAATGGCCTACTCGCGTTTTTTATCCAACTTCCTCCTTCTCTTCCTCCTGCTCCTCCACTCCTCCTGCTCCTCCTCCTCTTTCATACATGATCTTTTTTATGCATTTTTTTATAGAAAGAAAATATATCAACTAAAGACAGTTCGGAGTGATGATTATATTTATTCGGAAATAAAAATTACTATTATTATTTTGATGAGGATCTCGTAGTGGTAATTTCGGTCACAGACAAATATACCGTGTTCATACTTTAAAGAAAACAGGAAGGACTAATTTTTTTTCAGATAATTATTTCATAGGAACTTACCGAGTTCTCCTGAAAGTCTCTAAGTGAGCCTTTCTGTGTGTAACCATTGTTTTGATATGCGTTAAAACATTATGAAGATACTTTTCCGCAATGTTCCCAGCCTCCATGATTTCATTGTTTTTATATGTGCTGTCCAATTTAATTCAGAAGAAGATTACATAACATGTTTATTTCTTTGAAGATTTCAGGTATTCATGTCCTTTTACGAGGAATATATTAACCCCATACTCTTGCAAGATGATTTCTTTTGTGTTTATAGGTCTTTGTACTTTGGGAATCGAGGTACGTTATTTTTCTTCTTTGTAGCATTTAGATTTTGCCACTTATGATTCTTTAAATTATATTTTCGACTAGTTCGCACAACTTTTAATTCAGTGCTTTTCATTGTACAACAGATGGACAAACCATTCTATCATGAGTCATACCTGTGTGCTTATATATATATATATATATATATATATATATATATATATATATATATATATATATATATATATATATATATATATATATATATACATCAACTATTGAATATTACAAATAGAATACTTAATCAAATTAATCTCAATGGGCATATGAACTTTATAGGTCATTTACTGAAACATTACAAAGCTAAATGAAATAAGTTCACGCCGTAAACTTTCATTATCACAATGAAATTTCAGATTCCGCGGGTTTAAAAACGGCAGAATAGAATGGAATGTGAAGGCTAATACGAATTCTTTGTTCTGATTGTTGATAAATCAACGAGTCGCCCTCTGTGAGCTCAACCATTACCATATGGTCATAGTTATTCTCATAGTGATTGATAATTCAAATAACTTTCACTGAATTACCAACGACTGTTAACTATTAGCAATTTGTTGTTTACTTGAAAAAGTTTGTTTACTTGAAAAAGTTTAACTTCACTGATGTATTCTGTTGTGAAGTGAGCTGCAATGTGCTTTGGAATACATTAGAATTATATGGGTATCGAGAACAAATACATTAAACAAGTAATTGCTCATGAACACATATGAATTGCCTGTATTTTCAAACAGATATATTCATATGTATTTGTATGTGTGTGTGAGAGAAAGAGAGAGAGAGAGAGAGAGAGAGAGAGAGAGCAATATTATAGGAGAAATAAGAATGCATGGAATATAATTTTACAGGATATAAAGCACACATAAATGTTAACTGAGAATATTCGTTTGAAATGCTCACGAAAGGGCTTTGATGCTAAGCCAACAAATTCTGTTGGGAATACAAAAAGAGGCTTAGCCTCGCCCTAATAGGATTTGAGAATCATAGCGGCGCCTCACCGGCCATTATTTGTTTACCTGTTCATTTTTATTTTCTTTGCCAGCCCGAATTCAAGCTAATTTCGAACTGCGGGTTATCTTTCTTTACGGTGAACGAGTAAACTGCTTTAGTTACATTTTCGTTTGTGTTTTTATATGCATTCACTGTATGTAATATTTTCAGTGACTTAAAAGAATCATCAACCAATTAAGATTATATGTTTGAGGTGTTAATTTCATACTTACTATAGCTACTACATAGATACACACACAAACACACGCAAACATAGTATATATATATATATATATATATATATATATATATATATTATATATATATATATATATATATATATGTGTGTGTGTGTGTGTGTGTCACTTCGAGCTAAGGCGGTTGCAGGCTGAACTGAGGAATTTGCTTCAATCAGATGTGCTTGAAGGCACCAGGCGGAGAATGGGTGAGATAGCCTCCCGTAGGGGAGTGGAGCATTTTCGTATTTTAATGGATAAATTAGACAGGTTATGTAAAAACTCACCATGGACAAAGGTTATTAAGGAGGGTGTCATTTTAAATCTATCTTGTGTTTAGGGTTTAATTTTTGCATGGGTTCGGGGGAAATTTTTAGTTGAAGGACTAAGCATTATTAATAGGTTCAATTATCAAAATCAAGATTCTCAAATTAATTTTTTAAAGGATGTTTGGCAGTCTGTGCTATTAAACCACATAAAACAGTGTTACCCCGCATACACAGAGATGCGATTAGCAGGTTGGGTAGAAATAAAGAAGTTAAAATTATGAAGGCAGATAAGGGTGGGTCTGTTGTTATTATGAACATTGATGATTACAACAATAAGATTTTGAAATTATTGGATGATGAAAATACATATACGAAGCTTGTATCGATTCCTTCGATTAGTGAGATACAGAAAGAATTTAATAGACAGCTTAAGGCTATCAGCAGCCGGGTCATGGATAGAGATTTGCGGGATAATTTACTTAAAATGACTTCTGATAAGAACCCGTTCCTTCCGGATTTTTATGGCATACCTAAAGCACACAAACCAGGGTGCCCATTGAGACCCATAGTGTCAACGTGTGGTGCTCCTCAGTCAAAGTTGGCTAAATGGTTAGCTACGATTCTGAGTAATTTCTTGGGTAAATTCTCCCCTTCTCATTTACGTCATTCATCAGACTTTATTGAGAGAATACGGAATATAGGCCATTGCGAGGGTAAAATGATTAGTTTAGACGTTAATGCATTATTTACAAATGTCCCAATAGATTTCGTTTTAAACAAACTCAAGGAAAAAGAAAGGGAGGGTACCTTTAATCCACAAATTCTGTTGCCATTTTAATTGATTTGATTAAGCTTTGCGTTAGCTCAACTGTATTTAGTTTTAGAGGGCAGGGTTACCGACAAAACTTCGGAATAGCTATGGGGTCACCATTGTCTCCAGTGTTGGCTAATTTGTGCATGGAATTGTTTGAAGCTGATTTAGATAGCCGTTGTCCTGAGGACATTAAGCCTTTTCTATGGGTCAGATTTGTTGACGATATCTTTTTGATTTATAAAGGTAGTATTATTCAGTTTAACCGTTTTTTAGAATTTGTTAATAACTTAACTTTTCAGTTGAATTTGAGGTCGACAATAATTTACCATTTCTGGACGTTCTTGTTCACCATAACCCTGTTACTTTTAACTTTACATTTAGTGTATACAGAAAAGACACCAACGCATAAATGTACATTAATTTTTATTCATACCATAACCAACGTATAAAGTCTAATGTAATCGTCAACATAGTAACGAGAGGGCTTCGGATTTGTGATCCAAAGTACATAGACAAGGAAATGTAACATATAAGAGAGGTTTTCACGAGACTGGGATACCCAAAATATTTATTGACCAAGCGTTTACTAAGGCTAGAAAAAACTTTTATAATCCACCGACCGGGAAATATGAACTCAAAAGTAGTCAGTGTATTCCGCTTCCTTATCATCATAGTTTTGAAAGGGTGCAACATTTATTAAAAAAGAATAGGGAAAATAGGTTGGATTTAGCTTTTAGGTATAATACCTCATTAAAATCAAAGTTGATTAGGAATCATAAAAAAGAAAGGAAAGATGACGTTGGGGTTTACGTGGTACCGTGTAAAGATTGCAAAAAGTGTTATTATGGGGAATCAGGCAGGGGATTAGGTATAAGATTAAAGGAGCATAAGTGATCATGTAGGATGGGATCGAAATATAGTTCAGTTGCCAGACACACGTTTGAGTTAGGGCATGTAATTGACTGGGAAGGAGCGAGAGTAATTTACAAAGATAATAACGTAAGTAGATGAAGAGTAGTTGAAGGGGCTCTTATTAATATTTTAACGTGTTTGATTTTAACAAATCTTTTATCGAAGAGGATACATTTTTAAATTATTTGGTTCTTAAAACTGTAAATATTAGTACAGACGTTGTTTGCACCACTCCTACTGCCCAGGTTGTCTCTCTTTCTCCTGCCCAGGTACTGGAAGGAAGAACCTCCCTTGCAGGTGCCGATGCAGAAGTTTTTGGACGAGGGAACAGCCGAACACACAGACATTTGGCCAGACATTTGAACGAGGGAATAACATGATTGAGAAAGTTTGTTTTTGTTATTATCTCCCTTGGAGACGGTTCCAGAGTCCTGCCTGTCCTTCTAACTTTTTGTATATTTAAAAAAAAGGAAAAATCAGCACAGTTGATGAGGTCTACTGATCAAGTAGACGAAAGCTCCCGTCTTTTATGTATTTTTAATACACATTTTTACATAAGAGGCACTTATTATTTCAAGATATTCCAGTTACGTTATGGTGATTTATATATATATATATTATATATAATATATATATATATATATATATATATATATATATATATATATATATATATATGTGTGTGTGTGTGTGTGTGTGTACGTGTGCGTGTGTGTGTGTGTGTGTGTGTGTAACCATAATCCAGCGATTTAATTCTAATCGGTACAGTGGAAAGTACTAGATATTGAATAAGCAATAGTAAAATTTACTAGTTTGAAAAACAGATAGTAATATAAAGGCAAAGTACTTTACTTTTTAAATGCCATTAACAGAAATGCCAATGATCTTGGAGTCTATGAACATTACGTGAAAATGTATTTTATAATGTTTTTAAATCATATGCTAAGTTTTCTGACGCAAAGCAAAATGGTTACACGCAAAAAGGCACATATGGCAACTCTAAGATGTATGTAATAAGGTCCATGTCACTAGCTATCAGAAAAAAATAACAGTTTATACGTTGTTTATTTAAGTATGAACACATTATATTCCCTGTAATGGAGAGAGCTACCAAAAAATCCTTATGAAGATAATGATGGTAAGTTACTTCCATTGAAGTATTGTCCATACTTCAAACTGTCTTCATATATATATATATATATATATATATATATATATATATATATATATATATATATATATATATATATATATATATATATATATATATATATATATATATATATATATATATATATATATATATATCACAATAGATTTTTTCATATTCTTGATCTTTCGATCATCTCGATTTTTCCGCTAAACTACCTTACCATTAAATATTGCTCCCACAATTCTCGGTTTACTAAGCATCCAGAAAGAGAGAGGCCAAAGCAAAACATGAGATGGATGTTACCTCCAGTGTTTGTTTCAGAGAAGGTTAACAAAGGTTCCGAGTAATTCGCTCTACATTGACTGCTAAGGGCAAACATCTCCTAGATGTGGCATATAAACGGTAGTTTACTGTGCTGACGCCACAGAATGAAAAAACGTAGCCAATTCTAATTAATATTTTAAGGTAAACGTTTGTGAGTGAGGTACTAATGAAGTACAGAGTCTGGTGATAACTATTTACTTACAAAACTTCCACACAGGTCATAGCTGATGTGAGCCACAAATCAATCCCGACCTCTTGACAGATCGAAGAAGGGATTAAATATAAGGATCTGCGTTTCTTCACAAACATAAATTTACATATGGTTGGATACAAGATATCTTATTGACAATTGTACATACATTAATGAAAGGCTAGCATAACAATGTACAAAATGAAGATAATGCATGAAAGGTGACAATAGTGGTGAATGAGATGTATGCATTAAATATGTGAGAGAATTTACGTATTCTCTCGCCCTCATGACCTGTCCTACAGCGTTACTCATCAAGGGAGAAAGCTCTGCTATGATTTGGGTGGTTGATCAGCCTGATAAGTGGGATAGGTTGTGGGCAAGAGCAAAGGCTCTCCTTCTTAATCTCTTTGGCAAGTGTAGGTGAGGGCGACCAGTACTTATCTCACAGGTGAGAGTTGATTGACAGGTCACTCCATGTGAGGGCGGAATTGATCAGCCGCAGTCGCTGCAGGCCCTCATCGTTATTCTGTGCCTCTACTCTCTCGGTATAGGATATACTGATTTGGATGGTGTTGATGCAGCTTCTTGATAGGGTGTCCACCACAATGTTCGCTGTACGCTTCAGCTACTCTATAGTACTGGAGTGCTTGGTCACTACAAACAAGGCCCGTTCTTCTTGCGCTGACCATGCGTCTGCTGACTTTGTGAATGCTCGCACCAGTGGTTGATGTTCCAGCTGCACTACGAACTGTCACTACTCGAATATGTGGACTGCTTTGCAGACTGCGAGGCGCTCCCTGTCAAATATTAAATACTTTTGCTGCTACAGTTTTTTGCTCTTGAAGGCAGTGGACAACATCCATCATCAGTGTCCCACTCAAGTACGGCACCCATCGCCAAATTACTCACGTCGGTTGTCAGGGTGAGGCACCAAGGGCTCAAAGGAAATATTGGTGTTTTTTAGATGTTATTGATTCTTTTGCTAAAATGAATGATTTATCTTTATTTTCTCCAAAGTTTCATTTCTTTTCATATCCTTTAAGGCACTCATATATGGGACTCATTACTTTTGCAATGATTGGTATGAATTTGTGGTAGTAATTTATTAAACCTGAAAATTCTTGCACAGATTTCACTGTTGTTGGTTTGGGAAGTCTGTTATTGTTTTTACTTTCGCTGTCAGAGGTTTAATACCCTCTGGACTCAATTTGTACACCAGAAAGTCTTTAGTTTTCTTTGACTGTTAAATAGTCTTCTTGCACTATTAATAATTTTCTCTGTCTTTGAAGTGCCATTTTCACATCTTTGAGGTCTTGACCTTAATTTCTGTTGACGATCAGTATGTCATTAACATATATTATGAAGAATGGAAGGTCCCCAAGCAGGTCATCCATTTTGTTGATCAGTTGTTGTGAATATTCTCTCTCCGTACATTTGGTTTGTTATATCTTTTATATTATGCAGAGGGGTCTGTCCAGTTTTGTTTTCATATTCCTTTGTCAGTAATCTCTGCAAGGGCACCATGTTCCATCTGACTTTGGCACCACGTGTAAGGGTGACGTTCATGGACTGGAGGCTTTCTGGCATATTCCCAGTTCTTCCATCTGAATCTTGATACCCTTTTCCTATCAATGAGCTTTACTGGGACCAGTCAGCTGAATCGAGAGTGGATCGGTTGGCTTTGACACCTATGCTTGTTTTGTTGGGTGGTGCTTCAGGTTGTCTCTATTTCTATCCTTTCTTTTGGTGGGATGTCGGGTGTAATGAGATATATTTTTCTTCTTGTAGACTTGTCATTGTTGTACGTCTGCTCAGCTTGTGGGGAGATGATTTGTGTTGTTCTTACGATCTTCTGTTCAGATACTCTGTCGATTAGTAGGTCGTGTGCTGTTAGGAAATCTGCTGTGATGAACGACCGGTCTTATTCTTTCCCATTTCCTGCCTTCTGTTCATTATCGGTGGTGCTCTGCAACAGAGGAGAGGAAATTACCTAGTTGGGCCATTAACTATTTTCTTTATCACCGTGTCCGTTGGAGATCTGATGACTGGGGGCAGCCATTCTTAACATCTTAGTCTTGTTTACTCTCACATATTTTATGTTAAATTGTTCATTTGACTGAAGTTGAACCCAAGGTAGGGTTCGACAGATTTCACAAAGTTTATAAAATTTTACTACCGCTAACATTAATATATTATTAAAGAACATTACTTGTCCCCTCGTAATTGAGATTTCTACCCACCAATGTACAAAATGATAATAATGCATGACAGGTGACATTAGTGGTGAATGAGATGTTTACATAAAATACGTACGAGAGAATTTGTGTTTTCTCTCGACCACGTGACGTTTACTCCATGTTGCTCATCATGGGAGAAAACAGATTTTGATCGTGTGCCTGCCACATCGGGGCTACACATTTCTAGGAAATTGCTTCATATTGAGATTGATTTTACTTAGGTTGATAAAAACAAGTAAAAAAGACAGTGTTGGCCTCAGCCACGGCCCATAAAACTCCTAGCCATGGCCATGAAACTCAACCACAGTATGATGGTGGCCTGTGTTGTTCGTACCTGTTCATAAGTTTGATGATTGTAGGGTTGATGATCAACATACCAATCTGCAGCTCTCTCTAGCCTCAGTAGCTTTTTTGATCTGAGGGCAGGCGGACAGACCAAGATGGTATAATAGTTTCATTTCACAGAAAAACTGAAAAGCAGATAGCAGCTACGCGAGATGAAGAATTATCAAAATCAATATTGCATATTTTAAAAGATTCTTTAAGTATGAAAGGGACGTTTTCAACAGTGACAACAAAACTAAAAACAAAATTTTATAACCTTGCAAATGCCATCGACGTTTGTATAATTTTATACATGGAATAAATTATTATCCTTGAAATATATAGTAAAAAAAATATTTTAACTCTTATCCCAAAATTTGACATCAAAACAAAATTTCAATTCGAATTGCAAATTATAATTAACATTAGCCTTGGAGAAAGATCTCCCTGGAACTCTTCCTACTAAAAGCAATTTTTTCCCCTTGATTGCTAGAAATGTTTTGGGGGTTCCCCGTGATTGCCCAATAAGCCACCGCTTTAAACTTAATGAATCTTGAATGAAAAGAAAGCCAGGCCCTTTTAAAGCATTAAAGAGAGAGAGAGAGAGAGAGAGAGATTGAGAGAGAGAGAGCGAGAGAGAAAGAGCATTTTTTTTTATTCAGTAAGAAAATATAGTGAAAATAAGAGTATACTTTTTAGAGTTTTTATTTATGAGTATACAATCAAAATCAAATGTCAAAACAACTTCATCAAAATTAGCTAATCAACCTTTTTGCTATCAGGGATGAACTGTATGATAAATTCCCAATTTACTGATAGCAGTTACTCTTCTCTGACAATATTTATATCTCTTTATTCTAATTTAATCTAAGTTCGTCCAATCTACGGTTATTTAGAAATGCTCGACGATTTTCAGTAAGAATAATTTATACTTTTCGGAACACCTTTCATTCTATGCTCTTCTCCTTCTGAAACATAAGTGATCAGTTGCACCTGTGAGATTTGGTTCTTAGGGTAAACTAATTTTGTTATTCATGGCCTTTTCTTTAACATTTTTCGAACTTTTCATGATATAGTCACCCAAAATTGTTCATATAAATTTCTTTCCTTCCTAGAAACCATTATAGTCACACATAAAACTCCATATATTAATCTATTATTTCTCCGTTCTACCTATATTAAAATTATTCATTTTGTCTTCAATATTGGCACATTACACATTCTCATTAATGAAATCTTCATTCATATCTTGATATTCCTTTGAGTTTTGATTTTGATTTTTGTTCTAATTCCAGGAATTTCATGACCTTCCTAAACGACGAAACCGAAATTCTTGGTAAAAAAATTGTTTTTATTTAATATATCTATTCCAACAGGTAGACAACTAAGTTGGTTGGTTGGTAAAAGAAAAATTCACTATCCTATAATATCAGTTTTATTTCCTCCTTTCTAGAACACCATGAATTAATATGGTGTCTTCCTTTATTGTTTTGATGTTCCCAACTCACTGTTTACCAAGATTTCCTGAGTGCAAAAAGTTACCTTCAATAGAAAATGTGCCAAAAATAAGTTGGAATGCCAAACACAAATAAACCAGAAAAAAACATGAAGGAAAAACTAAGCAACAACGTGTGCAGTTTCACTGTTACTAAACACGTTGTTGCATAGTTATTCCTTCATGTTTTTTCGGATTTATTTGTGTTTTGTATTCAAGCTTATTTTTGGCACATTTTCTATTGAAGGTAACTCTTTTGTACTCAGGAAATCTTGGTAAACAGTGGGGTGGGAACATGAAAACAATTAAGGAAGACACCATATTAATTCATCGTGTTCTAGAAAATAGGAAATAAAATTTGTATTTTAGTATAGCGACTTTTTATTATCCCAACCAACTTAGTTGTCTACCTGATGGAATAATATATATTAAATAAAACATTTTTCCAAGACTTTCGTCGTTCAGGAAAGGTCATGAAATCCCTGGAATTAGAAGTTACAACCTTAAAGGAATATCAAGATATGAATGAAGGTTTCAGTGTGGAATGTGCCAATGTTTCCAACTCTGACATATTTCAATAAAGGACAATAATTAAATATATAGCCATATTTTTTATATTAAGGATTAAATGCATCCACAAGTTTGAATATACTTTAACCATACCTTTAAACAAGCTTTTTAAAGTTATATTTGTTCTGACTTTTGGCGGACTTCAGCAACTGAAATAAAGGACGGTTGGCAATCCTGTAACAGGGAGCTGTCTCAACACACAAAACAATACTGAATAAAACATAGTTTAACTCACAGGCTACAATATATTATATTTCACCCACTTGAAGTAACCAAATTGAAAAACTCTAAGACACCGAAGTAAAATTATGCAAAACATTGAGCATGCTAAGAGTACATAATTACATTGAGATGATTGGTATCATTAATGACCAACCTCATAAATCATCCTTGGTGCTGCTTGGCTGATCTCGATGTTTACCAGGCGAATGATGATAGTCGGCAACTGTAGCTTCTGTCCAGGGCGGGGCCGATGGCTTTATTTTCTTCATGTTAAAAAACAATGTTTTGATAGACAATTAAGGGAAACAGCATATCCAGTTTGAAAAACAGCGTGCAGTCGTAAAAAAGCCACCCAGTATGAGAGCTCAGGTATCTTGATGTTTATTCTCTCAACGTGCCTCACTCCACTCCAATAATTCTTGCCTGTCTTACGCTGTAACTTTTTTTATTTACATCAGCAACACCCAAACAACCGTAGTATGGATGTTTTCCTGTGAATAGCAAAGCAAGCAAACAATATCCATTTCCTTATTAATTCCCATGGAATGGGAGGAAACCAATTCAGATGAAATAAGGTTGCCCAATACCGATCATAAACTTATGAATAAACTACAGCTTCCTGCATTCAATCATAAGAAACATATAATCGTAAAAACATACTTCCTAACATTCCCCCGACAAGGTTCAACAATTTGAAAAAAACTGTTGAAAAGAAAATAAAACATAAATGCAGACATAAAAACACAACAAGACCACAAGAGTTAATCATCAGACCAAATTCTTTGGTAAATTTGATAGATGCCAAAGCAGCCTTCCTAGTCCTACTTTTGGGCCTAACTGATGATTTTGTGCTAAGTCTTGGGAAGGTCACCTGCTAAGTCTTTTGTATCTTCCGAGGAATTTTCAAATGACAATAAAGGAATCAAGCAACTCACATGTCTTTCAGTCAATTCTGTGTTCTACCCTTCATGACAACCACACCAGTTGTCTCTCCCTCAGTATTGGTGATTATCTGCTTAACAATTCCCATTGGAAAGTTTACAGGTTTAACATTATCATCTTTTATAAGCAATGTATATCACCAACAACTATTTTATCATGATCGTGGGGTTTATGTCTGTCTTTGGTGTCTATTACCTGACTTAACAAAGTAGGCATAAATTCACCTTGATATAAATCAAACAGTTGATATCTAACTTTTCTGAGTTTGGCATATTCATCTTTCAACATATTAGATGGGTCTTATGGTCTGAATATTTATCTAACTCAGGCAAGGGTAGTAATTCTGGGATCAAATTGACAGGTCATAATTTCATAACCTCTAAGGTTCTGATCTCTCAAAGATTCTTTAAAAGCAATGGGTCTCTTATTAACCAAGCTTCTAACTTGACATATCAGAAATTCAAAATTTCTAACTTTAAGAACATTAGTCCCAATGCTCTTATTTATCATCTGTTTTGTTATTTTTACTGCAGTTTCAACAAGAGAGCCAAGGGAACTACACCCTTTAAAGTAACTCTCAAACTTGATCGTATTAATGCCATTCTCCTTAAATTACTCATCAGTCTGAGGATCGTTAAGAAAATCAGTTATTTTATTGCCAGCAGCTACTATCTGAGTCCCCAAATCACTAATAACTAGCTTGGGTAATCCAAACTCCAATACATGAATCATAAATGGCCTTAAAAATTCTGGTACGCTTGCAAATAATGCAAGAACTAACAGATTTTTTACAACAGAAAATATGTTGGGCAGGTAATAAGTTTTCTCAATAAATTCAACACCCAATAATATCCTACATGTCACAGCTTTATGTGAGCATCCCTGACAATCAATGAAGTTAATAAACTGTCTTTAGGTAGTAACACTGGGAAGAGCACCCTGTGAGAATTAGGTTTATGTCATGGTAATTGCTTCATAGCAAAGAATTACGAGTTAAAGGAAAGGGAAATGCATCTTCGAGAAGTTCTGCAGCAAGGAGGCATTCGTGCATGTTGTTGGAGGTGCCTGTTCTCATGATGGTTCTAGAATCGGCAGGAGTGTTGTGGAACTTGACAGGCGCCGACGTGACGTGAGGAACGCAGCGATTTCTGATGCAATACTTTGTCGAGAAACTTCTAAATCGTTCCCGTAATCTTGGGAGTCTGTGATGTTCGCCGTAGGCCCCCACCCCCAGGTCACCGTATAAATACAGCTGACGAAGTAGGAGAAGGCAGATCATCAGTAAGGTCACAGATCAGGTTATCAGTGAGAGCCCGGCAGCAGAGATCACCAGTTAGAGATCAGAGATCATCCGAGAGAGATAAGAGAAAAAGGAACCGACGAGGGGTCAGAGAGGAAAAGTTGATCGTGAGTTTGATCGAATTCTGGTCAAGTCGTCGTCAGGAGTGGACGACTGAGTTATTTCGACGTTGAGCAAGACTTCAGAGAGAAACGTTCTGCGAGAGGTTTTGAGAAGTCCCAGCCCTTTCAGTATCAAGAATAGACATTATTTTCTGCAATACGGAGTCAAGAAGCCGTCTGCAATTGCAGTTCTCCTTTTGTGAAGCCATCGCTTAAAGTCGCAAAACTGGCCGGCAAGTACTTTCATTACCCCACCGTTTCCCCAGTTCACGCATTGTAAGATTTTGCCTTTTTTATGTGAATAGGAGATACCATTCTGCATTTATCTTTGTTAGTAAGCTTGTAAATAAACCTTTGTTCTGTTAGTGTTTCTTTCTATATTTGTATCCCCAGCTTCAACTGTTGGTGTTGAATTCTTTTTTGTTTATCATAATATCAAACCAGTAGCGGACCTCTCACGGGCCGTAACAGTCTATCAAATTTCCCATGTACTCTCAAAACATTATTCTTGTCAGGGTAGATATTCAGCTGAGAAACTAAAACAGTGATATCCTTCCTAGGGCATTGCTTTCTTCCAAAAAACTCTACAACTTCTGGAAAGCACGAGCTTCTGCTCTTTGCCTATAATTTGTTGCAATGCTAGTTTATAAAAATCAAAACTTGTGGGCTTTGTATCTAAAGATGAATCAACAGAATCACTTCTAGAAAAGGCAGTTTTCCATTTATTCACTGCCATTAAAACTTTAGCATGCACTTTTACTAGTTGAGTCAAGTTAGAAAATCTGTCCACTGGAATCAAATGATTTGTTACTAGGTTTTCTGCTGCTTGGTTAACAGAAACACCAAACTCTTGAACCAACCAGCTAAGTATTCTGAACTTTAGCACTTCTTAGTGAACCTTTGTTTCTTCAAATTGCGCATCATTTGGACCAAAACAACAATTTGTACAGGACAGGACCTTACTGGAAACCGAATGAGTAATACAATCCACTGAATTGTCGATTCCTAGAATATCTTTAAACATTATTGGAATCTGCTCACATATCCTATATATGCGTTCGAGCCTGTTATTAACAAATATAGTTCTCTTATTTACTTTATCCAATTTGACCGCACTAAAAAACTACAAGGCTATCTGAAAATATTAATCTTGGATATACTAAACTGCCCAGTAAGTTCATCATAAAAACTTTAGCACTTCACAACCCAGAACAAGTGCTTGAAGCTCTAGAGAGGGTACAGACTTCGCTTTCAGTGATGAATAACAAACTTATTCTTAGCCATAAGAAAACTCCTCTTACATGACACAACCTCTCTAGTATAAATAACTAATCCATACATCTCAGTTCGTGCATCAACATAGCATTCTAAAATGTACTCAGAATCCCTTTCACCAACAAAATGATAAGATGTAACGGGTGGTGAAGAATTTACCTGATTTACAATACATTTCCATTCTTTAAGTTGTTGTCCATCAAGGATTTCATCCCAGCTCAATTTGATATTCATCTGCAAATTGTGCAAAAAATCCTGGATCTGTTAAAAATTGGGCCATTGAAATTAAAGATGTCGAAATTGGAAGCAACAGTTTTGAACACACCTCTTTTCGTATGAGCATTAAGATCTAACTTTACCGGCAATGTATATATCTGAGCAGAATCCCTTGCCCATTGAAGACCCAACAGCTTTACCTCATGAGGAGTTTGACATGATCCTTCTTGCAATGAGGGATCATTTGTAACAAACTGTTGCAAGGGAAAGTTATATTTCTCAAAAATTGAAGGCAAAACTTAGTAAACTTCATTCAACTTTTCCCATCATCTGCAAGTATATGTGTCATTGTCCATATACAACAACTGATACAAAAGCCTCTTAACATCAGTCAAATTAGGATCACAATCATCAACAACTAACATATAATACAATGACAACATCAGTATCGTTGGACTACAATGTAGTCCATAACTTAATCTTACATTCTTATATGCTACCAACGTAAAGTCATGTTTCAACAGATTTCTGTATCAAAAAAATTGCAACTTGCTTTGATCTTCCTCAGTTAAAGCAACTTTATTAAAAGCCTTTCTGAAGTCATAGCAGAGCAACTTAGAGCCAAACCTAGAATTCCTAAATGCAGTACTTTACTTCTGATTCAAATTAGGACTAGGGTGTATGGCTTTATCGTGAATAACAGTCAGAGGTCTACCTTCTACACTTTCACCAAAGTTTGACATGAACACAATTCAACACTTTGTTGTTTCCTTATCAGCTCTAAAGACTGGCATGTGAGCTAGGAATTCAAGGAATTTCTCCACATTTGGAATTCTTTCAGCTATGCCCATTTCTATTTGTTCTTGAATAGCATCATCAACCTATACTTAGGTGTTCAGGATTTCTTTTCAACTTTTAAAAATTAGAAGCTAGTATTCCCTTACACAAATTGATGTTTCGGCCCAGCAAATAAATGGGATGTCCTCTTGTTCCACATTTACTCTAATATTCACTGGGTATATTCTCATAGTTGAGAACTTCCTTCACCTTATCAGCTAGCACTCAATCAGCTATTGCATTTAAGTCCTTATTGGACCGTTTATTAACCTTGATAACAAAATTAGAATCATGTCACTTACATCATATCTTGCCATTCATCTAGTATGCATTCCCTAGGTTAAACACATAAGAAACTGGCAAGTGAAATTTAACTTCTTTCTCCAAAGTAGGAATTTCATCAGCAACTTTAAATGCCTCACTAGCTTCCTGTGAACAATATTCCCACAGGAGAGTCTAAGTAAATGAATGGATTGATATCACCAAACAATTTAGCTGTGGTCAACATACAATGAGCTGAATTGGTACCCAACACAAATTTCACGTCAGATATCCTATCAATGTTCAAAATTTGATTATCAGCAATGACATATCCTCTCTTTTGACATGCTTGAGCAAGCTTTGGTAATTTGGGACTGAAATGTCAGTGCCACTATTAGGCACACAAATAGCCTGAGCTTTATAGTTCTTATCCCGATATCTAAATCAACAGCCACTAATTTAGTTTTATACTCTCTTGAAGCATTAAATCCATTTACTTCCACGCTGATACTATGGAGGAGTAATGATGGTAGTTTATAATTGACAACGTCTCCAAGGGTTGCGTGAAAGAGAGAGAGAGAGAGAGAGAGAGAGAGAGAGAGAGAGAGAGAGAGAGAGAGAGAGAGAGAGCAAAATTGGTTGAGGAATATATGGGAACTGTTTGATGGCGGTCGTAAGTGTGTGTCTGTTGTGGCGATCGCCATGTATATCGGTGTCAAGTGTCGGTTATGAGTGTCGGGAGAAGGGAGAGTGTCTGGGAAAAGAGCCAGTGCTGTTGAGTGAGAGTTTATGGTAGCTGTTGTTTGAATTGTTGTTGGTATTGTATGTTTGAAGGTTTTTGTGCCTGTGTTGTTGAGTTTGTTGTGCTTGTGAGTTCTGTTGGGTTGTAGATGAGTTGTTGGAGTTGTTAAGTGTTGTTGTTGTGGTTCCTTCATGTTGTAGGCGGTGTGTTAACTTTTTGGGTTATTGATTTTGGTATGGATAGTTATTATTTGTGCAGTGGTCTTTTGTTGTATTGTTATTGAATTATTGTGTGGTTGTTGTCCCTGTTCGGTTGTTTGCGTGTTGTGTTATGTCGACTAGCCTAGCCTAGCCTAGCTATATGTCCAGCAAACAGTGGAGCAGCTCCTCACCCTGAGTCTGAGGTGAGTACATGTGTTTGTGTTTTGAGTTTTTTGTTTTTAAGCTTGTGTAAACTTGCCACAATACCATCACAAATAATCCCACAGTCAAGTCTCGTGGCAAGTTCAGATGTAATAAAATTCCCTTGACAACCTCTGTCAAGTAAAGCTCTAAAGGTTTCAGTTTTTGATTTACAGGTAAATGTGGGTAAAGCCATATCACCCATGCAACTGGTCCCTCAATGATCCTGCAATCAAAGTTTTGCCATTCTTAACCTGCACAAGACTATCCTTGTCAACTTTTGATCTGGCACCTATTTTCGATTCTACTCTGTTGACAATTTTTACCTTTAGCTCTTTGGTACACAAATAAGAAAAATGCTATTCATTACATTTGAACCACCTCTTACGAAATCTACCCAGTTCTATAAAGCGTTCCAGTTTCTTCCCAGGAGCCTTGCAAACTTCACATTCTGAAACCTTGTGTAAGGGATAATCACTATTACAACACAATAAACAACCCCTTTGTATATTGTTCTTTTTAACAGAGATTACTAGATTAGTAGTGCTCAACTTCTCAAAATTTGCCTTAGCAATAGTCTTTCAATGATCTTTGGAATCCTGCAGATACCTTTCTGAAGCTGCAAAGAAGTGCTCATGTATGGCTTCTAAACTAGGTCCAAACATTATTAGTGATATTAATCAAATGTTGTTTAAAGGTCTCATTTAAGCCTTCCCACAAATACTGAGAAAGTCATCACCATTCATCTTTAACAACTTAATATCTTCCATTAATGATCTTACCCTGCCAATATATGAAAAAGGATCATCTGATGACTTTAGTTCATGCTCGGAAAACATCCTTACAGTATTAAATTTCTGTAAATCAGTAAAATTAAATGCAGAAATTGATAAATTCTTTACATTCTCATATGACTGACTACTTAGTTACAGAGAATCAATCATATATTCTGCTCTCCCATGCACTTGTTATTTTAAAAGCAAAATTTTATCTCTATTGGAAAACTGTTGTTGCTCCCTAACAGATTCATACTCCTGAAAAAACCTATTTATATTTTCATCTAGGGTACTGTTAAAAGTGGGCAAAGGAATAACAGAATTCTTCAATAGACTTCTAGAACTGCTATCACTTGCAACAGTTGGTTTATCATCCAGAATAGCTAACATTTCGGTAACTTTACCAACATGTTGCTCACAAATACTAAGTTCTGCTGCAAATGCTTCTTCATTCATACTTTCAGACCACTTAGCATCTCTAATTTTGTGATCATAATCCTTCACTACTAGTAAAATGCCTTTTAATTTTTCTCTTTTTCAATTCTTAGCACACTAGACAGGCTACTAATACTGTCTTTACTACCATATTGTTTTGTAAAGCTACCATGTACTACATAATTTCGAGCATTAACTAACACAGCCAATGAAATCATGTTTTCAAATTCAAGAATGACAGAACATAAAAATAAATGAGAAAACAGTAAAGCACTAAACTTTCCTCTACAACTCAAGAGTGCTCTATCCAAAAAGACAACCCAGCCTTACCCAATTCGGTAACTTTCTTAAGTCCTTTGGTATTCAAATGAACTTCATTGGCAAACAGCACCTTATTGTCTAGTTGGGATTTTCTATAAACTTTAAATAAAAAATCCTTGCACTTGAGCTTATAAATAAGAGTACATGATTACATTGAGATGATTGGTATCATTAATGACCAACCTCATAAATCATCCTTGGTGCTTCTTGGTTTATCTCTATGATAATAGTTTATCTCGAATGATGATAGTCGGCAACTGTAGCTTCCGTCAGGGCGGTGCCGATGGCTTTATTCCTCAATGTTAAGCAATTAAGGGAAACAGCATATCCAGTTTGAAAAACAGCGTGCAGTTGTAATAAAGCCTCCCAGTATGAGAGCTCAGGTATCTTGACGTTTACTCTCTCAACATGACTCACTCCACTGCTATAATTCTTGCCTACCTTGCGCCGTAACTTTTTTATTTACATCAGCAACATCCAAACAACCGCAGTATGGCTGTTTTCCTGTGAATAGCAAAACAAGCAAACAGTAGTCGTTTCCTTCTCAATTCCCATGGAATGGGAGGAGAGCAATTTAGATGAAATACGGATGTCAAATACCGATAATAAACTTATGAATAAACTTCAGCTTCCTTGCATTCAACCACAAGAAACATAGAAATATGATGATGATATAGCTAAAGCATATCATCATATGACGTCTGATGACACTGTTCTCATTACCCGTAGTATGTCGAGTGCCTCTGTATCTAAAAAGCAACAAATGGGTAGGGGATGGGATTTATGAAAGTTCCTGAATTTCAACTTCTCGTTAGAAGGTTTCGTGGTGAGTTTGACCTTGACAAAACAATCGGTGCTGTGGTGTTCGATATCTTCTTCAGTCGTTAACAGACACAGACAGGATCAGCAGTAGGCGTATCCCTCTCGCCATCTCCTATCATGCATAAAACTCCTAATAAAAGTGTTGAAATCTTTAATAAGAGTGCAATGTTTATTGTTTAACAAAAGTAAATGCACCATATCATTATCACTAACCCCCTTTCTTGATAAAATTAGGTTATGTTTGCCTTTATCACTTGGGATTTTGTACATAAAGATGTGCAAATGCTTTTGCCTTTCTACTTTGCCAAAGTCTTCCCAGTGGAAAGGACTTGTTATATTCCATTGTAGATGGTTACTGATTGAAGTTGTCCCCGTTTTCACTTTTTCGGTGATGTGGAATCACTCCATGAGAGGGTTCACTCGCTTATAAGTAAACACAATTATTGTGATTGGAGGGGGGATTAAACACCATCTTACAACCTCGCAACTTTGGGGATAAGGCATGTAATTTCCAATCCTCTTCCCTCGGGTACCAATTGTTAACACAGTTATATCAATAGAGATCACTTTCGTAATTGACCCAGCCAGAGCCTTCTTGCTCGCTGCAAAGGCTCTCTAACTGATCGGTGATGTTCTGTCGCTCTTTCTCAACCAATTCCTGAATTTGCTCCTTTGCTACTGTATCACATTTCCCCTGTAATGAAAATTCATTCTTACAACGGGATTGTCATCTCTTAAGTATTTTCGGATTGTATCTGTTCTTACTCGGAGTCCTACTCTGGCTGTGGAGAGTCCTTTATCTCAGTAAATGTTGGATAGCCTTTGTATGATCTCTGCTTTATTCGCACTGATGACTAGTGCAGGGTCACGCGCTGGGACGGTGTACTGGAAAATATACCCGGCCCCATTATAAATGGGTTTATATTCAATTAGCTCCATATCACCAGCTAAACTGAGGGAGCGAGGGTTCTTTGAAACAATATATATACATGGAGATGATGGGTGTATAGGCCACCTTCCCCCACCTACTTACGTGGGTTGGGTACCAAAAAGACGTAGACCTTTCAGTTGGTGCTCCCCCTCAACTAAAAAACCACCTGTATCTCAATTGAAGGGGGAGGAAGCTCTCTCATAAAACACGTTCATACGCATTCATAAGGTGGGTACAAACGGGAAAGAGAGCGAAACAAACAAACGAAAAAGAGATAGGGGAACGTATAATATAGGAGGGGTGTAAAGGAAGGGAAGACAGAGCTCAAGTAGACGCACACTCTCCACCCAGTTATCTCCTTCCAGGCCATGCCCGGCTAGAAACAGGTGTTTTGGTGGGTAGCGTGATGATCCTGTGTCCCCCTGCAAAAAAAAGTTTTTGCTCCTCAAACCAACCTTGAACGGAGAGCGGGGGTTTTGTACATATGCACGTACATTTACCATCACTGTCGGGTCAAGTATGAGTATTTCACACATATTCTACTTATAAAGTCCAAAAACAACCTATTTTGTAGATCGAGTAAAGGAAGGTAGAAAAACAGAATCAAGTACAAAGAATAAGGGAGAGAGACGCCTACGGAGTGTCGCGTGCGCAAAAACCCCTCCTGGAGCGCAGCAGGCGCCCGGCAGTTTGCCGTCGAGACACTGAAGAGGTGACGTCATCAGGGTTTGGAACCCTCTCCACCAATCAGCATGCGGGAATGTTGGAGGGCCATGCTTAACCACCCTACGGAGTGTCGCATGTGCATAGACCCCACGGAGCGCTGCAGGCACCCGGCAGTTGACACCAAGACACCGAAGAGGTGACGTCATCAGGGTTTGGAACCCTCTCCACCAATCAGCATGTGGGAATGTTGGAGGGCCATGCGTAACCACCCTACGGAGTGTCACATGTGCATAGACCCCCGGAGCGCTGCAGGCACCCGGCAGTTGACACCGAGACACCGAAGAGGTGACGTCATCAGAGTTTGGCACCATCTCCACCAATCAGCATGCAGGAATGTTGGAGGGCCATGCCTAACCACCATACGGAGTGTCGCATGTGCATAGACCTCCCGGAGTGCTGCAGGCACCCGGCAGTTGACACCGAGACACCGTAGAGGTGACGTCATCAGGGTTTGGCACCATCTCCACCAATCAGCTTGCGGGAATGTTGGAGGGCCATGCCTAACCACCCTATGGAGTGTTGTATGTGCATAGAACCCCCGGAGCGCTGCAGGCACCCGGCAGTTGACACCGAGACGCCGAAGAGGAGGGTCAACCCTCGCCCCGCTCCATAACACAACCACTCTCCCACCTCCAACCCCTCACCCTCATCTCTTACCCAACCACATACACACACACACACACACAATTGAAATAATAAAAAAATATATCTCCCGTGTTTTCATCTTTCACCCCATGTTAATACCTCAACCAAAACCTAACCCCCCCGGGTATTTACATCAGTAGAGTCTAACATTCTCTTACGATGATAAATATCTAACAAAGGTGGTCATAACATAGTGGCGGTCATAACATCACGATGTTATCTACATCGTAAAAATATAATGCGATGGTACTTCCATTGCATTTGCAATGACCATCGACTTTGCGGTGGAAATAACATCGCAAATGCAATGGACATAGCATCAAAAAATGAGATGGAAATACCATCATAGCGATGGAAATAACATCGCAAATAAGATGGAAATTCCCCTCACCACCCCCATCCCCCTCCCCACTCCTTCCCCCTCCCCTCTCCACCCCCTCTTCACCCTACCCCCTACCCCCTCTTACGATGGTAAATACATGCAATGATCGATGCCATGGACATTTTGCAAATTTTTCTAATTATATATATATATTATCATATATATATATATATATATATATATATATATATAATCTATATATATATATATATTAGTATATATATATAATATATAATATATATATTTACCCATTCGCATGCCCCGTTTTTTCCAGCCATGAGCATGGTAAAGAGATATATTTACTATGCTTTTGTTTATTCTAGTGAAGGTAAACATTTGCTCTCAAAGCAGCTGAAAGCAGAAGGAAAAGCTTCTTTAACCCCCTATTCAGTTTCTTGTTGCTCATAAGGCGACATGAAAAAGAAATTTTCTTTTTTAATACAAAATTTGAACTATTTTGTTTTTCACTTAACTGCAAGTGCTTGGACGTCCCAAAAGATTGAATGAGTTTCCAAGCAAGAGGCAAATATGTTCCAAAGGCCTATCCCAACCTGAGTTCTGCATTCACTATTCCATTAACAACGAAAGCTAATTAGTCGGATATTGGACAGAGTTAAAGAGGTTCTATGAGGTTAATTCTAATTATGTATCTTTAAAACAGGAAAAATCTTTGACAGGTTTTAGAGTAATAGTTTGTCTGATTTTTTTTCAATCAGGAAAAGAGGAACGATTTCCGGCATATGACTATTTTTGTAGCCTGAGCAGTCAACCCTGAAGGTCCCACAAATGTGTCTTAGCATGAAATGAGCGGCTCTCGAGTCGGTTCAGAGGTTGTCGGTCCACGATAATCATAGGAGTAGGCTAAATATGATACCAGTTAAAGTTAAAGAAATATGACTATTAAATTAAGCAAAACCTAAAGACGTTTTGCAAATGAAATATTGCAAAATCATGGACACCATGAAATTAAAATCTGTAGTATTTTGTTCACGTAAGTTTAAATCTAAATGTTAAAATGATTTAATTGAGAACATCATCGAAACACAAAGATTTGATTTTTTTAGATTTTAAGAATTAAAGAGTTAAGCATATTCAATTTTATTTTCTAAGTCTTTTATGGCATCCAGCAATAAATATTCTAAAGACGAAATCTTACGGAAAGTTCATATGAAAGTTAAACCGAAAATGCTGCTTTTGTGAGAATTCATCTTTAGAAATTTGTGCAAAGGGACAAATATCTAAATATCTACGTTAAATGGAAATCATTATACAGATATACGTCTCGAGATATAAAGAAGTGTTTACATCAGTGAGTTCCTATTTTTAGTGAATTTTGGGGCAGTGTTTGATGTTTTGAGAATAACAAATAAGACAGACAGACACACACACACACACACACACACATAAATATATATATATATATATATATATAACAGCTACGTAAAACAATGTAAGTTACAAGTTGGTATTTACGTTACCTTCTTTAATTTACACTCGAATGAAGCGCTAAAAAACACCAGAGTTCCATAGAGTTCAATGCTATTCTTGCATACTGAAAGGAAATGAATAGGAAATTACCGATCCTTTACGTGACTTGAGCCAGATACAAATTGTTTGGAAATAGATCTTCCTCAGTGGAAACTGAATATAATTTTCCTTTTTCATGACTGAATAGAATTTATCGCTAAAATTAGGCAAATTGGGTAATTCAATTGCCACATAAAGGCCAGTAATAGTTTAACCCGTGCATTTTCTCGTTGAAAGATGGATTTTTATTAAGCAACATGAAAGAGCTTTGACATATATGACGATACCTGATAAGGACACTACGTTAAAAGTTTAGAAAATAAAAAGAGCTGCTCCGCCCATCGACAAAATAACCTAAGAACCTTGTATGGCATTTGTGTTTGGTTAACAAAAGGACCATAAAAATCCTTATATCAATAGACCATTTTATCAGTATTTAGTTATTCCCCGATTAATTTATTTAATATCATGGTCAATATCCTCTCTAACGTTTTCCCTAACAAAGAAGAACATTTTTGCTTGAAGTTATGAAGGTCGAGGTAAATTGATGTCAATTCTAAAACAACGTATACCTATGCGCGACCGGGATTTGTAGGTGAGAGGCGTCTTTAACATATACCTCTCGTGATAGCCTTGTGGGTAAAGAGGTTCAGTCTATTTGTTGAATTCTTGGTTCCGTGGTTCGCGCCCATGAGCCGATGAATTTCTTATCAACTAAAGAATTCCCCTTCTGTTAACATACATGAAAATATATTAATTCCGAGGTAGAGCGAATTAAATGTTAAAGGATATTTGTTGCTTAATGCATATATATGAATTACAGTGGTGTGATGTGATAATTACACACACACACACATATATATATATATATATATATATATATATATATATATTATATATATATATATATATATATATGAGTGTGTGGTGTGTGTGTATTTTTTTGTCGTCTTTTTAGCAACTAAAAGATTACTCTTCTGTTTTCACATACTTGGCTATATATAGATATATTATTTTCGATACACACACACACACTACACTCGCGCACACACACATAATATATCTATATCGCCTAGTATATGTGAACAGAAGAGTAATTTTTTAGTTGATAAAAAGTTTGTATCATGGGTTCGATCCACCGAAAACGAAAACTCACGACATACAGTGACGCCTTAGCCCATCCGGCTATCAAGATGGGTAGAAGTTAACACCAGCTATCATGTACAAATTCTTGTCGAACCGGGTATTTGTAATTAGTGTAAGTGTCAATACACCTAAACCACGAAATTCGTTTAATGCGATTTTGTTTAGCACATAACCATTTTATGAATGAATTTTTATCACATGTTTGTGATTTTTTACACAACGCATTAGCTACAAATGTTTAATATCAAATTCACTCTACCATGGAAATAATATATATATATATATAAACCAAAGGAGAATTTTTAGTTGATAAGAAGCCCCTTATCTCAAGGGCTCAAACCACGGTCAAATATGAGAACTCACAACGTCCAGTGGAGCCATAGCCTATCTTGCTATAAAGAGAGGTATAATTGTCACCGACTCACATGTATAACTCCCCGTTGATTTGTAATTAGTGTTATTATCAAGCCACCTCGACCATGATACCTGTTTAGTTCGTTTGCAGTACGAAGCGATTTTATGAATGAACTTTTACCACATTTCTATGATTTATATATAAGCATTTAGCTACAAATTCCGCTTGATATCAAAGGTCTACCTCGGAATAACATATATATATATATACATATATATATATAATATATATATATATATATATATATATATATATATATATATATATATATATATGTGTGTGTGTGTGTGTGTGTGTGTGTGTGTGTGTGTGTGTGTGTGTATAAAACGAAGGGGGATTTTTTAGTTGATGAGAAGTTCATCGTCTCAAAGCTTGAACCACCAAAGCTAAACTCACGAGGTGCAGTGATGCCGTGGCCTATCGAGCTTTCAAGAGTTGTATAATTTGATACAGACTCTTGTAGACAAATCCTCGTAGAACTCAAGTATTTGGAATTAGTGTTGGTATCAGCCCAACTCGACTATGATATCTGTTTTGTGCATTTATAGCACGTAACCCTTTTATGAATTAATTTTTATCACATCAACGTGATTTATATACAAGCACTGAGCTGCAAATGTCGTTTAATATCTAATTCGCTCTACTTCGGAAATGGTATGTTAATATATATGTAAACCGAAACTTTTAACCTTGGCGGTGCAGGACACTGCCTTTATTTTTAATGTTATGTGCAGGCTGACGGCATGGCAATGGGGAGTCCTCTTGGCCCGGTGCTGGCTAATATTTTTATGTGTGAGTTAGAGGAGCAGTTGCTGGACAACTGCCCTCTGGCTTATCATCGGTTATTTTACAGTCGTTATGTCGATGACACTTTTTTCTTTTTTAAAGATAAATATAGAGCTGACTTATTTTTACACTGTGCTTAATCTTGCTCACCCGAATATAAAATTCACATTTGATTACAAGAAAGATAACAAACTTGCTTTCTTGGATATAGAAGTGTCACGTAATAATTCAATTATACGTTGATTTTCAGAAAGAAGATATTCACAGGTTTGGGCACACATTCCTATAGCTTCTGTAATTTCAGTTTTAAGATAAACTCTCTTTTTACTCTTTTCCACAGGGCTTTTTCCCTTTCTTCTGGATGGTCTGAACTCCACAACGAGGTCACCTTTTTAAAGTAATATTTTACTGATAATTGTTATCCCAGTAGTTTATTTTATAAATGCCTTCAGAAATTTATGAATATGAAGCTTTTAACTAGCAATGCTATTCAAACTGTGTCTAGGATGTCGTTCTATGCCAGTGTTCCATTTTTAATTAATTCGAAATTCTATGCCAAAATGCAAATATTATAACTTATTATCTGGTCATAAAATGTCAGCTGATCCCAACAAACCCGTTGACAATTGGATCTGTTTTTAAAGTAAAGACAGTTAAACCCTCTTATGGCATCTAATATTGTCTATGTATATACTTGTCCTAGATGTGATCTTGGAAAATATATCCGAGCCTCAAGAAGACTTCTAAGATCCGAATAGATTGCCATAGGGGGGGGTGAGTTTTCGTACTGGAGTCAAATCATCATCTGAATTTTCCAGCATCCGTGACCACACAAAGAAATGCAAGAGCAATATTGAATATAAAACTTTAGAATCCTTACAAAACCGTCTTCTCCGTAGCAGTTAGCGGTCTTCGAATCGCTCTTTATAAAAACGATTGTTCCTAAACTGAACAACCAAACTGCATCCACCCCTCTGTACCTGGCGTAAACAACAGAGATGCCTTCGTGTTTTGTTTTTGTTTTTTAGTCACTCGTCTTCCTTCCTCTACTGGAAATGGCACTTGAGTTTCTTTGGTGATCTTTTTAATTTGCTTTATATATTGTGATAGTGTTTTTTGATGAGTAATTATTGTAATCTGATTTTAATATTGTGATTTTCAGCTTGAAAATGGGGCTGGCCATTGAAACGTTGCATTGAATAAACGCCAATATGAAACAGACGTCTACATTCAAACCCTTCCCGCTATGTATCCCGTTTGAGGCTTCCCCTTCGGTTTATATATATATATATATATATATATATATATATATATATATATATATATATATATATATATATATATATATATATATATGACTGGTAAAAGTGTTCTGTAACAACAGAATTCCATCTAATAAAAGGAGCCCATAAAAACACCAAAATGTAGAGAGAAAAGTACTATATTTCAGAGACTGCTGTCTCTCTCTTCAGGTATATGAATGAGAAAAGTTTACAGAAAAGGTGGTATTTATACCAAGAGATTCGTCCACAAGTAAGCCAATTTAGGTCACCCCCGCTGATAATCTTCCTTTAATCTTCTTAAGCGTTGGTTGAATGAACACTGCGTCGACGATGTCCGATGTCCAATTCCCTTTTGAGATGTTCATTACCTGCTTCTCTTTTATTAAGGCCGATTCCATCATTTGACTCTTGTACCGGCAGTTGCTGCTATAAATTACACGTGACATATTCCAGTTTATTCTATGGTTATGTTCATTTATATGGTTGAAAATAGCCGAGTTCTGTTGTCCATACGTAACTGACCATTTGTGTTGTATTAATCTCTGGGGAAGTGATTTACCTGTAAATCCGATGTAAGATTGGTCACAGTCCTGGCATGGGATCTCATATACCCCAGAGTCTTTGGGCGATGTCTTTTGTTGGACGTTAATCAGGGATTTGGCTAAGGTATTTGGGTAGGTAAATGCAAAAGGGTTGGATTTCCCAAGGGTGTGAGTTACTCTCTTAATCGTCTCCAGGTGGGGAATTTTTATTTTATTGTTGGGTGTGTCTCTGGTCTTGTCTTTAGGGGGTCGGTAGAAAATTACGTTTGCTTTTTGAATTGCTTTCTCAATTATATGGTCAGGATACTTTAAAGATGAAAGTTGCTTGCGAATTAGTTCAAATTCTTTTTCCAGGAAATCTGGGGAACAAATTCGTAAGGCTCTTAAGAATAGGTTGCTAGCTAGACCTATCTTGATAGTATTGTCATGATAGCTAAAGTAGTGAATATATGAAAGTGAGAACGTTGGTTTTCTGTATATGGTAAATTTGTATTCTGTCGTGTCTCTGATTATTAAAACATCAAGAAAAGGAATTTTGTTGTCTGTTTCCCATTCAACTTTAAATTTGATGCTGGGCACTAATGCGTTTAATTTTGAGAGGAATTCATTAAAATTACCCCACTTATTATCCCCAAAATGTTAGTATGTCATCCACGTATCTCATCCACAGCATGTTTTTGGGTTTTATTGCATTTATTACTGTAGTTTCAAAGTATTCCATGTACAGATTGGCTAAAATAGGACTTAAAGGACTACCCATACTACACCCGAATTTTTGCTTGTAGAATGATTCCCCGAATGAAAATACGTTATTAGATGCACATAATTCAACTAACTTTATTATTTTGTCAAGTGCCAAAGGGAAATGATCTGAATAGGGGGATAATTTTTCCCTTAAAAACTGAAGAACGTCCTGTACTGGTACTTTTGTGAATAAATGCAATAAAACCCAAAAACATGCTGTGGATGAGATACGTGGATGACATACTAACATTTTGGGATAATAAGTGGGGTAATTTTAATGAATTCCTCTCAAAATTAAACGCATTAGTGCCCAGCATCAAATTTAAAGTTGAATGGGAAACAGACAACAAAATTCCTTTTCTTGATGTTTTAATAATCAGAGACACGACAGAATACAAATTTACCATATACAGAAAACCAACGTTCTCACTTTCATATATTCACTACTTTAGCTATCATGACAATACTATCAAGATAGGTCTAGCTAGCAACCTATTCTTAAGAGCCTTACGAATTTGTTCCCCAGATTTCCTGGAAAAAGAATTTGAACTAATTCGCAAGCAACTTTCATCTTTAAAGTATCCTGACCATATAATTGAGAAAGCAATTCAAAAAGCAAACGTAATTTTCTACCGACCCCCTAAAGACAAGACCAGAGACACACCCAACAATAAAATAAAAATTCCCCACCTGGAGACGATTAAGAGAGTAACTCACACCCTTGGGAAATCCAACCCTTTTGCATTTACCTACCCAAATACCTTAGCCAAATCCCTGATTAACGTCCAACAAAAGACATCGCCCAAAGACTCTGGGGTATATGAGATCCCATGCCAGGACTGTGACCAATCTTACATCGGATTTACAGGTAAATCACTTCCCCAGAGATTAATACAACACAAATGGTCAGTTACGTATGGACAACAGAACTCGGCTATTTTCAACCATATAAATGAACATAACCATAGAATAAACTGGAATATGTCACGTGTAATTTATAGCAGCAACTGCCGGTACAAGAGTCAAATGATGGAATCGGCCTTAATAAAAGAGAAGCAGGTAATGAACATCTCAAAAGGGAATTGGACATCGGACATCGTCGACGCAGTGTTCATTCAACCAACGCTTAAGAAGATTAAAGGAAGATTATCAGCGGGGGTGACCTAAATTGGCTTACTTGTGGACGAATCTCTTGGTATAAATACCACCTTTTCTGTAAACTTTTCTCATTCATATACCTGAAGAGAGAGACAGCAGTCTCTGAAATATAGTACTTTTCTCTCTACATTTTGGGTGTTTTATGGGCTCCTTTTATTAGATATATATATATATAATATATATATATATATATATATATATATATAATGTGTGTGTGTATGTGTGTGTGTGTGTGTGTGTGTGTTCCATTCCCTCAGGCATAGTTTGCATGTTATTCTTAGATTTCCATCACACTATAACCAGCATAAATAGCCTCTCACTTGCAATCCTTTTAATTTTCTTTCGTCTACGTATAATGCAATTGTTTTCTCTTGCATTCATAAAACTTGTTTATTCCCTTTCCCTAGCGAGTTTGAATTCTGTTCAATCAACATCCGTTTAAAATACTCCTTCGAGAAAGACGTGCAGTATAGTAAATCAACATGTATCATTATGATTTCCATGGTCTCTTCCCATCAAAGCAAAAATAATAATAATCAGCCAGTCAAAATTCTCACAACATACCCAGTGAAGTGCTGCAGTAATTTCATCTTGGTTGGAAGACACAATAACATTATTCTAACTTGAATTTGCTTTTATAATGTATTCATACTGTAGCAACCTGTGTGAACAGTATTTATTTATCTTTAAATGTTGAGACCCAGAAGGAAAAGACGTCAATATTGTGATATTTCCTAATCATGAAATAACAGTAATTACGAGACCAGAGGGGTAACAATTTCATCAATATAATTGTTATACTGTTTCTCATTAGATCATTTAGATATGAATGTTTTCTTTGTAGGGTTTTTTTCAATAGTTTTTAAACAAAAGTTCTCGTCAAAGTAATGGATAGAGACAGTGCAAAAACTATGATTTTTTTTATGTCTTCCATGCCTCAAATGTATTCAAATTGTTACGGTGAATGACTAACTAAATGATTAAGGGTGAATTATAATAAGCGGAGAGAGAGAGAGAGAGAGAGAGAGAGAGAGAGAGAGAGAGAGAGAGAGAGAGAGAGATGTCTTGGGTATGTATGCGTTCCCCCAAACGTAGTTTGTCTCTGTTGACCTAAGAGACGGCTTAATTGTCTGGCAATCAGTCTAATGAATGAGTTAGAGCTAATATTGAAAGGCAGGGTGAGCGAGAGAGGAGAGAGAGAGAGGAGAGAGAGAGAGAGAGAGAGAGAGAGGAGAGAGAGAGAGAGAGAGAGAGAGAGAGGATGGAGTTTACAATGGTCCATTTAATTGGAGGATATCTTATTGTAAAAATGACTATGATAATGCCAAGCTATATTGAAAACAACGACAAATCTAGAATTCAAAACAATTCCTCTTAACTTGAGAAACTGAATTCTGGGATAATTGGTCAACTGCTAAAATCTCAGGGGGTATTGATAAACATTATGTTTAAACTAAAATCTTATGTAATGTATATGTGAGGTATGAATGTCTCCAATAACAGTACCGTATTAAAAAGATCGGTAAATTTGACACCGTAAGTTCTTTTATATGTTATGGAGAATTCTAATGTCCTTAGAGTTGCTATGTTTTTTCCCGTTTTATTTATCGTTGTCTCTTTAGTATTTCACTATAGCCAAATAATAGCAAGTTAAAAGATGAAAATTATCTTCAGATAATTCAAAAGTTTAAACTTTAAAACTGGTTCCCATTGTCCTTCGAGGGAGCAACTTTTTATTCCCTATCCTGCATTATCAAAAATGAGTTGTGATAGATGTTAAGCAATTTGAATATCCAGTATGGCAAAGGAGGTATTCATCTTTTATTGCAGGGAGACACCTGTCCTTTGAGTTCCATGCTTAACGCCGTGTATTGTATGCTGCTTATATAACGGACGCAATAGAGAATTTTGGCGAAAAGAAATACAATTTTACGAAAAAGTTTTGTTTACCACAGATTTTTACTCAATTTGTATGAAACTACATTTTTTTTCTTTTTGCTAATCCCGGTTACAACGGAAAATAGTTGAAAGAACATAATAATTAGAAAACGTTTTGTAAAGCAGAGCCTTTTTTGGGACTTTATGGTACTGAAACCAATTACAATATAGATCAGATAAAATCATATATTTTAATACATTTATCCAGTAAAAACCTAAGTGGGAAATTTATATAAAGTGAGGTGGGAACATAGTTCTCTTGCCTGGAAATGTTAAGTGACCACGACCGCTATTTTACAATAGTTCTCGGTATTCTTTTTTTTCGAAGTTGAACCGAAAAAAAAGTTATGTAGTTACGGGATGCTGGCACTAACGAAGTTCGAACAATATAATAGGCATATGCGGGCTGCAGTGTAGTACCTCCCGACAGGTAGAAAGAGGGAGTAACAATTAGACATTTGTGTTTCTTTACGAACGTAAAGTAAAAAAATATATACAAGAGAAATAAGAAGTTGAAATGGATATACATATGGTCGAATACGCGGTATTCAGATATGTACACTGATAACAAGCATGACATAACAGCGATAATGGTACCTACAATGAATATATAAAATGTGATATTGAGGATTCGTGTTTTATGCTTCGGGTACGCAAGACAAACAATGTAGCACCGCGCGGTGTCTCGCGTGTACCTACAAGGCAATCGTATCAATATGCTTTTAAGGGCAGCAAAAGTTTCCATTAAGCATATTTGCTGAATTTCTTAGTCAAATTTTAAACATCAAGTAGGGTTATGCTTAAAATTAAACTAGTAATAACTTTTATGGGTAGATTTGTTTTCTTTCAGAGTTATATATTTGACATACTATATTTGTGTACTCTTTAAAAAAACAAAAATTTTATCAAACGGGTAACGAAATACGAAAATGGACTTTAGTCGATATAATCCAATGTTATAAGTTAGATATAAAACTAGTTATTTCATTTTTGCCAATAATTTTAGATGGGAAGTTATTCAAAGACTTGCCTGTGCTGAAGTTCGTATTTAAACAGCTGTAGTTAATGACGGAATAAATTTGATTATTCATCAGAGCTGGTAATATTGTGTTTTTGTTATACAGCAGTTCCCCTTAAAGTTACTGTACCATCAGGAGAGTGTTTTTCCAAACAGGTCTGCTCAGCTTCAGAACAAAATGACTCAAATGTTCTTATGTACATTAAGAGTAAATGTAAATCATTACTACCCAATGGCAAAATAGTGATACTGATAGTGGCTGAAACTCACTTAAAACCATATTTTCATTACAAAGGCAGAACTATTGCCGGTTCAGCCTTTGACAGTAGTGAAGCTGCAACGAGTGCATTTGATTTTATGGTGAACAGGTAAAGTCTATATTCAAATAAGTTGTACAAATTAACACTAAAAGTGTAAAAGCAGATGTTTTGCACTGCACACTGAAGAAAGTAATTGTAGACTTAGAAAAAATAGTTTTCACCGTGTTTTGCATTGTAACATCATAATGCTATCATTATGAGAGCAATGTCCTATTTTGCCAGCACTCCACAACTGTCTATAATGTATCCCCACCCATTTCAGAGTAACAAACCCCCTTTTTCCGTGTATGTTTTAATAAATTTGCTAAAATGTATGAGGAATAATTGGCTTAGCCAGAAAGTTATAAATAAGGTAATGAAGTTCCCTCAGTTATCTTTTTTTATGTAAATAATTTGGAAAACTCTTTGAACATTTATATAAACTGACGTTAAAAGCGTTATCTCCCTACATCTCTGAGAAACAAAATGTTCATTTAGCTTTACAAATATTCATTGAGTATCTCATTCAAGCTTTACTACCTCTTGGAAAAAATCCCTGTGTCTTTTTATTCAGGATGCAGAATGTCAAAATTTTACATTTGGTGGGCAATCATGAATGTAAACGTTCAAAGGTCAAAGGTTGAATAATAAATATGCTACTCAATAAGTAATGAAGGTTATAGTACAGAAATACATAGAAAAATTATGGGCTTCTACTAGCGTTTTATTATAAGAATAATTGTTGTTCCCAAAAAAATTAACTATATTGTGGCCAACAAAATTTTGACCAAAAAGAGAAAGTTAGGAAATTTAACTACCGAATAATGGCCGTATGTAAGAGAATGATTTCATTCACATATGGTAGAATGAACTATGGTTTTTTTTCTGATGTAAACCAATGCACTGCCGTCTTGCAATTTGACTATTAGTATATAAAAAAAAAATTTAATAACGATAAACATGTTTGTTCTTTGGTATATACAGTACACTGTATTGTAACTAAATAAACTGTTTTTTTCAGTATTTTATATTAATCTCATAACTTGTGTAACCTGAAATTCATTTCCAGCTTTCCAACTTAGCAGCGCTTAATTGCCTTAGAAGATATTATTATATATTGCTACTTTCAAAATGCATATTTCCCCTCTTTGAAATGTCATGTAGATTATGCAACATTTTTTCAGATTCTTAGATAGCTTAGAATAGGATGTTTTAAGATGTGTGTTCAGATTTCGCATTACGTGTTATAAAAGAATATATATATATATATATATATATATATATATATATATATATATATATATATATAATATATATATATATATATTAACGTAGCATGTAAAGAGAGAGATCTTTGTCTTTTCGAAACTACGAGTGTTTAACTTTTATGTCAACACTGCGAGATCCGTTTGCTTTCCTAAATCTGTCAACGCATGTGATAGCGAGAGAATTGAGTCTTGCGTTGTTATCAAAACATGTCAATCTTAATTGTCGCTCAGCCTCCATTTCGATCGAGTAGAGTACGTGTCTTTTTTTTTTAACAGACTTGTCTTGTACGTGTATGTCTTTGTCAAGTCCCACGTGGGAATTGCACATTTTGTATGTGAGATTGCATCAGATTCGAACTTTCTGGAAGCATTCGTGACAAGAACGTTTTGGGTCATCTGCCCTCTCCAGTTTCCGTAAAAGAAGAGATTTCATTCTATCTTAGGACCTCGAGGCAGTCAGATCTCTCTCTCTCTCTCGCTCTCTCTCTCTCTCACTCTCCCGCAACATCATTGAGATTATATTAACGTAAGGTAAATTGGTCACTCGTAACGTTTTAGAATTTCATATTTGATATTTCTTAGAGTTTATTTAGTGTTAAATAGTGTCTTTTGTGGAATCTGAACAAACATTTCGTAATGGCACCTGGTTTTTGTGAAATTGTGTAAGACAAGACTGCAGCAGAGAAAGAAGTTGGTATACCAAAAAGGTAAAGTGTGTTATATTTCTATTAGTTGCAACTAATAACTAAAAGTTAATGGGAAAAGTGTTTGGTTAACTATTTTATATTTTCATTTGCATTCACAATTTAATTGACTTAGTTATTTTCATTGCTTAATCATTGCACATTTAATTAAATTTAACACTTGTGAATTAATTTGCATTTACTTAGAATTCTTTTCAAGTTTTGTTATTGTTTAGCACTTGTGAATTAATTTCAAATTTTCAATTATTGCCTAACATTTTTGAATTTAAATTGAATTAATTTTCTTGAATTTTGTGATAAATTAATTTTGATTTAATTTTACTTAATTTGATTCAAGAATTAATTAAACTTTACTTTGTTTTCAAGTAACAGTAATTTTCCTTAATATTGTGAATTTCACTTATAAATTTTGAATTTAATAATAAATTTTTGTATTTAAAATTTTTATAAGTATTTTCATTTATACCAGTATATTTAATTATGATTATATTTATGTTAGGTAGAAACATAGAGTGGTAATTGATTTGCTTTCCTTCAATTTATTTGAAGTGACTTAGAACCAGGGAAGTACTTAGACTTCTGAAATCAGGGAAATACTTAGACTTTTAAAGTTGTTGATGGATTGATGCCCTTTGATTAATTTAATTACTTACAAGATTACCTCACACCTGTTTTGATGAACTTAGTCTGATTTCCTGCAATACTGGTAAGTGTTAAGGGATCACTGTTGCCTTTAGAGTATTCAGTCGTTTAAACGTGTTATGAGGGTTCAGGTGTCTGGCTTTTGGTGAGATAATATTTGATGCATGGTAACCAGATACTTGGCACTTCGTAACAATATCATCAAGTTTGGAAACTAGCCTTGTATAGCTTTTGAATTCGGCCATTCTCTTATGTTACTGTAATTGATAGAGTAATTTAACAGTACACTATGCACTCTCCACGTGGCCTATCTGTCGTTCAGTTTTCTTAGGCTTTTCAATGTTTTTGTAAATAAACTTAATTAAGATCTAACTGGCTGATTTTCCATGGCGACCTTAGCTAAGCAAACAGTTTTCTTACGCAAGGTAAGTCAGAGCGCTTCATTCTTACTCAATATCCTTATGTGTGTGGATTGTGATGGACTCTTGCAGCAAGGCATAATATTTAATTCATATAAACACGTCCAACAGGGTCTCACACACACACACACACATACACACACACACACACACACACACACACACACATATATATATATATATATATATATATATATATATATATATATATATGTATATATATTCCTTTCCCTTTATCTTGTTTACATATCACTAAGTGAACCAGGTAAAGGGAAAGTAATAGTGATTCTGGACAAGGCTGATTATGTTGAAAAAATGAAAGTTATTTTGTCTGATGGCTCTGAATTTATAAAAAAGAAGCCAAGATCAATCGCTTTCTTAGAAACTTAAACAGGAAAAAGTAATTTCTGATGATGTCTACCAAGAATTATTTGTTACTGGGTCTTCCTTTGGCATTCTTTATGGACTTCCAAAAATACACAAAGACGGTGTACCCTTGAGACCGATAATGTCCACATATAATAGCCCGTCATATAATATTTCCAAATTATTAGTCAAAATACTCAATGAATATGCCTACTCTCAAAACTCGTTAAAGAATGGTTATGTATTTCAACAAGAAATTATTTTACAGGATGGTGATTTGTATATAGCCAGTTTGGACGTTGAATCGTTATTCACTAACGTCCCTGTTTCTCAGACAATTGAGATAATTTTGGATAAAGTTTTTAGTAATTGGGTACCAATTCAGCTCATTGTATGTTGACCACAGCTAAATTGTTTGGTGATATCAATCCATTCATTTACTTAGACTCTACCTATGGGAATATTGTTCACAGGAAGCTAGTAAGGCATTTAAAGTTGCTGATGAAATTCCTACTTTGGAGAATGAAGTTAAATTTTACTTGCCAGTTTCTTATGTGTTTAGCCTAGGGAATGCATACTAGATGAATCGCAAGATATGATGTAATTGACATGATTCTAATTTTATTATCAAGGTTAATAAACAGTCCAATAAGGACTTAAATGCAATAGCTGATTGAGTGCTAGCTGATAAGGTGAAGGAAGTTCTCAACTATGAGAATATACCCAATGAGGAATATTCGGAGTTAAATAACGAACTGGTTAAAAACACCTTGTTGAATATTAGAGTAAATGATGAGGGTTGCCTAACCATACCATTAATGTGGAACAACAGGACATCCCATTTATTTGCTGGGCCGAAACATCAATTTGTGTAAGGGAATACTAGCTTCTAATTTTTAAAAAGTTGAAAAGAAACCCTGAACACCTAAGTATGGTTGATGATGCTATTCAAGAACAAATAGAAATGGGCATAGTTGAAAGAATTCCAAATGTGGAGAAATTCCTTGAATTTCTAGCTCACATGTCAATCTTTAGAGCTGATAAGGAAACCACAAAGTGTTGAATTGTGTTCATGTCAAACTTAGGTGAAAGTGTTACTCATAATCAAGCCATACACCCGAGTCCTAATTTGAATCAGAAGTTAAGTACTGCATTTAGGAATTTTAGGTTTGGCTCTAAGTTGCTCTGGTATGACATCAGAAAGGCTTTTAATCAAGTTGATTTAATTGAGGAAGATCTAAGCAAGTTGCAATTTTGTTTGATACAGAAATCTGTTGAAACATGACTTTATGTTGGTAGCATATAAGAATGTAAGATTAAGTTATGGACAACATTGTAGTCCAACAATACTGATGCTGTCATTGTATTATATGTTAGTTGTTGATGATTGTGATCCTAATTTGACTGATATCAAGAGGCTTTTGTATCAGCTGTTGTATATGGAGAATGCCACATATACTTGCAGTTGATGGGAAAAGTTGTATGAAGTTTACAAAGTTTTGCCTTCAATTTTTTAGAAATATAAGTTTCCCTTGCAACAGTTTGTTACAAATGATCCCTCATTGCAAGAAGTTATTGGCAGTGAAGGATCAGGTCAAACTCCTCATGAGGTAAAGCTGTTGGGTCTTCAATGGGCAAATGATTCTGCTCAGATATATACATTGCCAGTAAAGTTAGATCCTAATGCTCATACGAAAAGGGGTGTGTTCAAAACTGTTGCTTCCAATTTCGACATCTTTAATTTCAATGGCCCAATTTTGAACAGATCCAGGATTTTTTTTGCACAATTTGAAGATGAATAACAAATTGAGCTGGGATGAATTCCTTGATGGACAACAACTTAAAGAATGGAAAATATTGTAAATCAGGTAAATTCTTCACCACCTGTTACATTTTATCATTTTGTTGGTGAAAGGGATTCTGAGTACATTTTAGAATGCTATGTTGATGCACGAACTGAGATATATGGAATTGTTATTTATACTAGAGAGGTTGTGTCAAGCAAGAGGAGTTTTCTTATGGCTAAGAATAAGTTTGTTATTCATCACTGAAACCGAAGTCTGTACCCTCTCTAGAGCTTCAAGCACTTGTTTTGGGTTGTGAAGTGCTAAAGTCTTTATGATGAACTTACTGGGCAGTTTTGTATATCCAAGATTAATATAGCAGATTTACAACTATTTTCAGATAGCCTTGTAGTTTTTCTAGTGCTGTCAAATTGGATAAAGTAAATAAGAGAACTATATTTGTTAATAACAGGCTCGAACGCATATATAGGATATGTGAGCAGATTCCAATAATGTTTAAAGATATTCTAGGAATCACCAATCCTGTGGATTGTATTACTCATTCGGTTTCTAGTAAGGCCTTGTCCTGTACTAATTGTTGTTTTGGTCCAAATGATGGGCAATTTGAAGAAACAAACGTTCAGGAAGAAGTGCTAAAGTTCAGAATACCTAGCTGGTTTGTTCAAGATTTTGGCTTTTCTGTTAACCAAGCAGCAGAAAACCTAGTAACAAATCATTTGATTCCAGTGGACAGATTTTCTAACTTGACTCAACTAGTAAAAGTGCATGCTAAAGTTTTAATGGTAGTGAATAAATGGAATACTGCATTTTCTAGAATTGATTCTGTTGATTCATCTTTAGATATAAAGCCCACAAGTTTTGATTTTTATAAACTAGCATTGCAACAAATTATAGGCAAAGAGCAGAATCTCGTGATTTCCAGAAGTTGTAGAATTTTTTGGAAGAAAGCAATGCCCTAGGAAGGATATCACTGCCTTAGTTTCTCAGCTGAATATCTACCCTGACAAGAATAATGTTTTGAGAGTACATGGGAAATTTGAAAGTCTGTTACATCCCTTGAGAGGTCCGCTACAGGTTTGATATTATGATAAACCAAAAAGAATTCAACACCAACAGTTGAAGCTGGGGATACAAATATAGAAAGAAACACTGACAGAACAAAGGTTTATTTACAAGCTTACTAACAAAGATAAATGATGAATGGTATCTCCTATTTACATAAAAAAAGCAAAATTTTACAATGCCTGAACTGGTGAAACGGTGGGTTAATGAAAGTACTTGCCAGCCAGTTTTGCGACTCGAAGCGATGGTTTCACAAAAGGAGAACTGCAATTGCAGACGACTTCTTGACTCAGTATTGCAGAAAATAATGTCTATTCTTGATACTCGAAGGGCAGGGACTTCTCAAAACCTCTCGCAGAACGTTTCTTCTCTGAAGTCTTGCTCAACGTCGAAATAACTCGGTCGTCCACTCCTGGCGACGACTTGATCAGAATTCGATCAAACTCACAATCAACTTTTCCTCTCTGATACTTTGTCGGTTCCTTCTTCTCTTATCTCTCTCGGATGATCTCTGATCTCTAACTGGTGATCTCTGCTGCCGGGCTCTCACTGATAACCTGATCTGTGACTCTTACTGATGATCTGCCTTCTCCTACTTCGTCAGTTGTATTTATACGGTGACCTGGGGGTGGGGGCCTACGGCGAATGTCAAAGACTCCCGAGATTACGGGAACGATTTAGAAGTTCCTCGACGAAGTATTGCATAAGATATCGCGGCGTTCCTCATGTCACGTTGGCGCCTGTCAAGTTCCACAACACTCCTGCCGATTCTAGAACCATCATGAGAACAGGCACCTCCAACAACATGCACGAATGCCTCCTTGCTGCAGAACTTCTCGAAGATGCGTTTTCCTTTCCTTTAACTCGTAATTCTTTGCTATGAAGCAATTACCATGACATAGACCTAATTCTCACAGGGTGCTCTTCCCAGACTTACTACCTAAAGACAGTTTATTAACTTCATTGATTGTCAGGGATGCTCACATAAAGTTGGGACATGTAGAATATTCTTGGATGCTGAATTTATTGAGAAAACATTATTACCTGCCCAACATATTTTCTGTTGTAAAAAAACCTGTTAGCTCTTGCATTATTTGCAAGCATACCATTTTTAAGAATTTTTAGGGTTCATTTGATGGTTCATGTATTTGAGTTTGGATTACCCCAGCTAGTTATTAGTGATTTGGGGACTCGGATAGTAGCTGCTGGCTATAAAATAACTGATTTTCTTAACGATCCTCAGACTGATGAGTAATTTAAGGAGAATGACATTAATACGATCAAGTTTGAGAGTTACTTTAAAGGGTGTAGTTCCCTTGGCTCCCTTGTTGAAACTGCAGTAAAAAGGACAAAACAGATGATGAATAGCATTGGTAGTATTATTCATGAAGTTAGAGATGACTAATATTCTTGAAGTTAGAATTTTTGAATTTTTGATATTTCAAGTTAGAAGCTTGGTTAATAAGAGACCCATTGCTTTTAAAGAATCTTTGAGAGATCAGAACCTTAGAGGTTATGAAATTGTGACCTGTCAATTTGATTCCAGAATTACTACCCTTGCCCTAGTTAGAGGAATATTCAGACCATAAGTCCCATCTGATATGTTGAAAGATAAATATGCCAAACTCAGAAAAGTTAGATATCAACTGTTTGATTTATATCAAGGTGAATTTGTCTACTTTTAGCCAGGCAATAGACACCAAAGACAGACATAAATCCCACAATCATGATAAAATAGGTGTTGGTGATACAGTGCTTATAAAAGATGATAATGTTAAACCTGTAAACTTTCCAATGGGAATTGTTAAGCAGATAATCACCAATACTGAGGGAAGGACAACTGGTGTGGTTGCCATGAAGGGTAGAACACCAGAATTGACTGAAAGACATGTGAGTTGCTTGATTCCTTTATTGTCATTTGAAAATTCCTCGGAAGATACAAAAGACTTAGCAGGTGACCTTCCCAAGACTTAGCACTAAATTATCAGTTAGGCCCAAAAGTACTAGGAAGGCTGCTTTGGCATCTATCAAAAAGACCAAAGAATTTGGTCTGATGATTAAATCTTGCGGTCTTGTTGATCTTGTAAATACTTATAGTTATATGTGTACATTGGTTGAGATTAATTTTCTTTTTGTTGTGTTTTTATGTCTGCATTTGTTTTATTTTCTTTTCAACAATTTTTTTTTTATTGTTGAACCTTGTCGGGGGAATGTTAGGAAGTATGTTTTTAGGATTATATGTTTGTTATGATTGAATGCGAGGAAGCTGTAGTTTATTCATAAGTTTATGATCGGTATTTGGCAACCTTATTTCATCTGAATTGGTTTCCTCCCATTCCATGGGAATTAATAAGTAAATGGATACTGTTTGCTTGCTTTGCTATTCACAGGAAAACATCCATACTACGGTTGTTTGGGTGTTGCTGATGTAAATAAAAAAGGTTACAGCGAAAGGCAAGCAAGAATTATTGGAATGGAGTGAGGCACGTTGAGAGAATAAACGTCAAGATACCTGAGCTCTCATACTGGGTGGCCTTTTTACGACTGCACGCTGCTTTTCAAACTGGATATGCTGTTTCCCTTAATTGTCTATGAAAACATTGTTTTTTTAACATGGAGAAAATAAAGCCATCGGCCCCACCCTGGTCGGAAGCTACAGTTGCCGACTATCATCATTCGCCTGGTAAACATCGAGATCAGCCAAGCAGCACCAAATATGATCTGAGGTTGGTCATCAATGATACCAATCATCTTAATGCAATTATGTACTCTTAACATGCTCAATGTTTTGCATAATTTTACTTCGGTGTCTTAGCAGTTGGCCTTAAGAAATTCTAGAGTTTTTCAATTTGGTTACTTCAAGTGGGTGAAATATAATATATTGTAGCCTGTGAGTTAAACTATGTTTTATTCAGTAACAGCTTTATTCCTGTAACAGTTTTATTCCTGTAACAGCTCCCTGTTACAGGATTGCCAACCGTCCTTTATTTCAGTTGCTGAAGTCCGCCAAAAGTCAGAACAAATATAACTTTAAAACAAGAAGCTTGTTTAAAGGTATGGTTAAAGTATATTCAAAATTGTGGATGCATTTAAACCTTAATATAAAAAATATGGCTATATATTTAATTATTGTCCTTTATTGAAATATGTCAGAGTTGGCAATATTGGCACATTCCACACTGAAACCTTCACTAATCATGTCTTGATATTCCTTTGAGGTTGCATCTTCTAATTCCAGGGATTTCATGACCTTTCCTGAACGACGAAAGTCTTGGAAAAATGTTTTATTTAATATATATTATTCCAAAAGGTAGACAACTAAGTTGGTTGGGATAATAAAAATTCGCTATACTAAAATATAAATTTTATTTCCTATTTTCTTGAACACGATGAATTAATTAATGGTGTCTTCCTTAATTGTTTTGATGTTCCCACCCCACTGTTTACCAAGATTTCCTGAGTGCAAAAAAGTTACCTTCAATAGAAAATGTGCCAAAAATAAGCTTGAATACAAAACACAAATAAATCCGAAAAAAACATAAATGAAAAATTATGCAACAACGTGTTTAGTAACAATGAAACTGCACACGTTGTTGCATATTTTTTCCTTCATGTTTTTTTCGGATTTATTTGTGTTTTGTATTCAAGCTTACTTTTGGCACATTTTCTATTGAAGGTAACTTTTTTGCACTCAGGAAATCTTGGTAAACAGTGGGTTGGGAACATCAAAACAATTAAGGAAGACACCATATTAATTCATCGTGTTCTAGAAAGGAGGAAATAAACTTATATTATAGTATAGTGAATTTTTCCTCTACCAACCAACTTAATTGCCTACCTATTGGAATAATATTTATTAAATACAATTTTTTACCAAGAATTTCGTCGTTTAGGAAGGTCATGAAATTCCTGGAATTAGAAGTCACAATCTCAAAGGAATATCAAGATATGAATGAAGGTTTCATTTAATGAGAATGTGTAACGTGCCAATATTGAAGACAAAATGAATAATTTTAATATAGGTAGAACGGAGAAATAATAGATTAATTATATATTTTATGTGTGACTATAATGGTTTCTAGGAAGGAAAGAAAATTATATGAACAATGGAGAGAGAGGGAGCTAGAGTCATATATTGTGATATATTTTGGGTGACTATATCATGAAAAGTTCGAAAAATGTTAAAGAAAAGGCCATGAATAACAAAATTAGTTTACCCTTAGAACCAAATCTCACAGGTGCAACTGATCACTTATGTTTCAGAGGGAGAAGAGCATGGAATGAAAGATGTTCCGAAAATTATAATTTATTCTTACTGAAAATCGTCGAGCATTCCTAAATAACCATAGATTGGACGAACTTAGAATAAATTAGAATAAAGAGATATAAATATTGTCAGAGCAGAGTAACTGTGCTATCAGTAAATTGGGAATTTATCATACAGTTCATCCCTGATAGCAAAAAGGTTGATTAGCTAATTTTGATGAAGTTGATTTGACATTTGATTTTGATTGTATATTCATAGATAAAAACTCTAAAGTATACTCTTATTTTCATTATATCTTCTTACTGAAGTAAAAAAAAAAAAATGCTCTCTCTCTCTCTCTCTCTCTCTCTCTCTCTCTCTCTCTCATCTAATGCTTTAAAAGGGCCTGGCTTTCTTTTCATTCAAGATTCATTAAGTTTAAAGCGGTGGCTTTTTGGGCAATCACGTGGAACCCCCAAAACATTTCTAGTAATCAAGGGGAAAAAATTGCTTTTATAAAGTAGGAAGAGTTCCAGGGAGATCTTTCCCCAAAGATAATGTTAATTATAATTTGCAATTCGAATTGAAATTTTGTTTTGATGTCAAATTTTGGGATAAGAGTTAAAATATTTTTTACTTTATATTTCAAGGATAATAATTTAAACCATGTATAAAATTATACAAACGTCCATGGCATTTGCAAGGTTATGAAATTTTGTTTTTAGGTTTGTTTTCACTGTTCAAAACGTCACTTTCATACTTAAAGAATCTTTTAAAATATGCAATATGATTGATATTCATCTCGCGTAGCTGCTATCTGCTTTTCAGTTTTCTGTGAAATGAAACTATTATACCATCTTTGTCTGTCCGCCTGCCCTCAGATCATAAAAGCTACTGAGGCTAGAGGACTGTAGGTGTTGATCATCAGCCCTACAATCATCAAACTTATGAACAGGTACGAACAACACAGGCCACCATCATACCGTGGACGAGTTTCATGGCCACGGCTAAGAGTTTTATGGGCCGTGGCTGAGGCCAACACTGGCATTTTTACTTGTTTTTATCAACCTAAGTAAAATCAATCTCAGTATGAAGCAATTTCATAAAAACGTGTAGCCCCGATGTGGCAGGCACACGATCAAAATCTAGTTTCTCCCATGATGAGCAACATGGCATAAACGTCACGTGGTCGAGAGAAAACACAAATTCTCTCGTAGGTATTTTATGCAAACATCTCATTCACCACTAATGTCACCTGTCATGCATTATTATCATTTTGTACATTGGTGGGTAGAAATCTCAATTACGAGGGTACAAGTAATGTTCTTTAATAACATATTAATGGTAGCGGTAGTAAAATTTTATAAACTATATGAAATCTGTCGAACCCTACCTTGAGTTCATCTTCAGCCAAATGAACAATTCAACATAAAATATGTGAGGGTAAACAAGACAAACATGTCAAGAATGTCTGCCCCCAGTCATCATATCTCCAACGGAGACGGTGATAAAGAAAGTAGTTAATGGCCCAACTTGGTAATTTCCTCTCCTCTGTTGCAGAGCACCACCGATAATGAACAGAAGGCAGGAAATGGGAAAGAATAAGACCGGTCGTTCATCACAGCAGATTTCCTAACAGCACACGACCTACTAATCGACAGAGCATCTGAACAGATGATCGTAAGAACAACACAGAAATCATCTCCCCACAAGCTGAGCAGACGTACAACAATGACAAGTCATCAAGAAGAAAAATATATCTCATTACACCCGACATCCCACCAAAAGAAAGGATAGAAATAGAGACAACCTGAAGCACCACCCAACAAAACAAGCATAGGTGTCAAAAGCCAACCGATCCACTCTCGATTCAGTTGGCTGGTCCCAGTAAAGCTCATTGATAGGAAAAGGGTATTCAAGATGGAAGAACTGGGAATATGCCAGAAAGCCTCCAGCCCATGAACGTCACCCTTACACATGGTACCAAAGTCAGATGGAACATGGTGCCCTTGCAGAGATTACTGACAAAAGAATGTGAAAACAAAATTGGACAGACCCATCTGCATAATATTAAAGGTATAACAAACCAAATGTACGGAGAGAGAATATTCACAACAACTGATCAACAAAATGGATAACCTGCTTGGCGACCTTCCATTCTTCATGATATATGTTAATGACATACTGATCGTCAACAGAAATTAAGGCCAAGACCTCAAAGATGTGAAAATGGCACTCCAAAGACTGAGAGAAAATTATTAATAGTGCAAGATGACTGTCAACAGTCAAAGAAAACTAAGGACTTTCTGGTATATAAATTGAGTCCAGAGGGCATTAAACCTCTGACAGCGAAAGTAAAAACAATAACTGTGAAATCAGTGCAAGAATTTTACGGTTTAATAAATTACTACTACAGATTCATATCAATCATTGCAAAAAATAAAGATAAAACATTCATTTTAGCAAAAGAAGCAATAACATCTAAAAAACACCAATATTTCCTTTGAGCCCTTGATCCCTCACTCGGACAAACGACGTGAGTAATTTGGCGATGCACGGTGCCGTTCTTGAGTGGGACACTGATGATGGTTGTCGTCCACCAGCCTTCAAGAGCAAAAGTATTTAATATTTGACAGGGAGTGCCTCGCAGTCTGCAAAGCAGTCCACATATTCGAGTAGTGACAGTTCGTAGTGCAGCTGGAACATCAACCACTGGTGCGCGCATTCACAAAGTCAGCAGACGCATGCTCAGCGCGAGAAGAACGGGCCTTGTTTGTAGTAACCAAGCACTCCAGTACTATAGAGTGGTACAGCGAACATTGTGGTGGACACCCTATCAAGAAGCTGCATCAACACCATCCAAATCAGTATATCCTATACCGAGAGAGTAGAGACATAGAATAACGATGAGGGCCCGCAGCGACTGCGGCTGATCAATTCCACCCTCACATGGAGTGACCTGTCAATCAACTCTCACCTGTGAGATAAGTACTGGTCGCCCTCACCTATACTTGCCAAAGGGACTAAGAAGGAGAGCCTTTGCTCTTGCCCACAACCTATCCCACTCACCAGGCTGATCAACCATCCAAATCATAGCAGAGCTTTCTCCCGTGATGAGTAACGCAGTAGGACAGGTCATGAGGGCGAGAGAATACGTAAATTCTCTCACATATTTAATGCATACATCTCATTCACCACTATTGTCACCTTTCATGTATTATCTTCATTTTGTACATTGTTATGCTAGCCTTTCATTAATGTATGTATAATTGTCAATAAGATGTCTTGTATCCAACCATATGTAAATTTGTCTGTGAAGAAACGCAGATCCTTATATTTAATCCCTACCTCGATCTGTCAAGAGGTCGGGATTGATTTGCGGCTCACATTTGCTATGACCTGTGTGGAAGTTTTGTAAGTAAATAGTTATCACCAGACACAGTACTTCATTACTACCTCACTCACAAACGTTTACCTTAAAATATTAGTTAGAATTGGCTACGTTTTTTCAGTCTGTGGCGTCAGCACAGTAAACTGCCATTAATATGCCACATCTAGGAGATGTTTGCCCTTAACAGTCAATGTAGAGCGAATTACCTCGGAACCTTTGTTAACCTTCTCTGCAACAAACACTGGAGGTAACATCCATCTCATGTTTTGCTTTGGACTCTCTCTTTCTGGATGCTTAGTAAACCGAGATTTGTGGGAGCAATATTTAATGGTAAGGTAGTTTAGCGGAAAAATCGAGATGATCGAAAGATCAAGCGGAGAAAAATCCATTGTATATATATATATATATATATATATATATATATATATATATATATATATATATATATATATATATATATATATAGACAGTTTGAAGTATAGACAATACTTCAATAGAAGCAACTTACCATCATTATCTTAATGAGGATTTTTTGGTAGCTCTCTCCATTATAGGGAATATAATGTGTTCATACTTAAATAAACAACGTATAAACTGTTATTTTTTTCTGATAGTTAGTGACAGGGACCTTATTACATACATCTTAGAGTTGCCATATGTGCCTTGTGCGTGTAACCAGTTTTGCTTTGCGTCAGAAACTTAGCATATGGTTTAAAAACATTATAAATACATTTTCACGTAATGTTCATAGGCTCCAAGATCATTGGCATTTCTGTTAATGGCATTTAAAAAGTAAAGTAATTTGCCTTTATGTTACTATCTGTTTTTCGAACTAGTAAATTTTACTATCGCTTATTCAATATCTAGTACTTTCCACTGTACAGCCGATTAAAATTAAATCGCTGGATTGGGCTTACACACACACACGCACACGCACACACATACACACACATATACGTAATATATATATATATATATATATATATATATATATATATATATATATATATATATATGTATATAATATATAAATATATATATATATATTATATATATATATATATATATACTATATATATATATATACACACTATGTTTGTGTGTGTGTGTATCTATGTAGCAGCTGTATCAAGTATGAAAGTAATACCTCAAAAATACTATCTTAATTGGTTGATGATTATATTAAGTCACTGGGAAATATTACATACGATGAATGCATAAAAAAAACACAAACGAAAATGTAACTAAAGCAGTATACTCGTTCACCGTAAAGAAAGATAACTCGCAGTTCGAAATTAACTTGAATTCGGGCTGGCAAGAGAATAAAAATGAACAAACAAACAAATAATGTCCAGTGAGGCGCCGCTGTGTTCTCAAAATCCTATTAGGGCGAGGCTAAGCTCTTTTTGTATTCCCAACAGAATTTGTTGGCTTAGCATCAAAGCCCTTTCGTGAGCATTTCAAACGAATATGCTCAGTTAACATTTATTTGTGCTTTATATCCTGTAAAATTATATTCCATGCATTCTTATTTCTCCTATAATATTGCTCTCGTCTCTCTCTCTCTCTCTCTCTCGTCATCTCGTCTCTCTCATCTCTCTCTCTCTATCTCCTCTCTCTTCTCTCCATACAAAATACATATGAATATATCTGTTTGCAAATACAGACAATTCATATGTGTTAATGAGCAATTACTTGTTTAATGTATTTGTTCTCGATACCCATATAATTCTATTGTATTCCAAAGCACATTGCAGCTCACTTCACAACAGAATATATCAGTGAAGTTAAGCTTTTTCAAGTAAATAACAAATTGCTAATAGTTAACGGTCGTTGGTAATTCAGGGAAAGTTATTTGAATTATCAATCACTATGAGAATAACTATGACAATATGGTAATGGTAAAGCTCACAGAGTGCGACTCGTTGATTTATCAGCAATCAGAACAAAGAATTCGTATTAGCTTTCACATTCCATTCTATTCTGCCGCTTTTAAAACCGCGGAATCTGAAATTTCATTGTGATAATGAAAGTTTAAGGCGTGAACTTATTAAATTTCACTTGGCAATATTTCAGTGAATGACCTATAAAGTTCATATTCCCATTGAGATTAATTTGATTAAGTGTTTCATTTGTAATATTCAATAGTTGATGTTATATATATATATATCTATATATATATATATATATATATATATTATATATATATATATATATATATATATATATATTCATATATATATATATATATAGATATATATATATATATATTATATTATATCTATATTATATATACGCGCACACATAGGTATGACTCATGATAGAGTGGCTTGATTGTCATCTCTTGTACAATGAAAAGCACAGAATTAAAAGTTGTGCGAACTAGTCGAAAATATAATTTAATGAATCATAGGTCGTAAAATCTAAATACTGCAAAGAATAAAAATAATGTATCCAGTTTCCCAAAGTACAAACACCTCTAAACACAAAAGAAATCATCTTGTCATTTTCTTGCAAGAGTAAGGGGGCAATATATTCCTCTTAAAAGGACATGAACACCTGAAATTTTCAATGAAATAAACATGTTATGTAATCTTTTGAATTCATTTGAACAGCGCTAAGAAACAATGAAATCATGGAGGCTGGGAACATTGCGGAAAAGTATCTTCATAATGTTTCAAAGCATATCAAAACATTGGTTACACACAGAAAGGCTCACTTAGAGACTTTCATAAGAACTCGGTAAGTTCCTATGAAATAATTATCTGAAAAAAAAAATTAGTCTTTCCTGTTTTCTTTAAAGTATAAACACGGTATATTTGTCTGTGACGGAAATTATCATTGCAAGATCCTCATCAAAATAATAATAGTAATTTATTTCCGAATAGATATAATCATCACTCCGAGCTGTCTTTAGCTGATGTATTTTCTTTCTATAAAAAAATGCATAAAAAAAGGTCATGTAAGGAAGAAGAGGAGGAGCACGAGAAGGAGGAGGTGGAGGAGCACGAGAAGAGGAGGAGGAGGGATAAAAAACGCGAGTAGGCCATTTACTCCAAGTGCTCGTGGAGTCGTGTTAGAAAGGAAGGTAAACACAACCCTGCAGTAATTCGTTCTACAATGACAGCTGAGGACAAATATCTCCTGAATTTGACTCTTTATTGAGCAAACAGAATTTTGTGGGACTGGTTTAGTGTTGATACCACAGCTCTTCTCAGGTAAACGGTTTTGGAAGTTCCTTGGAACTAAGCTTGATTTTACTCATGTTAATAAACTACTATGAGATTCAGGGTCTCTGTAACACGGTTTTTTGGACTTTGCTCCTTGTCAAAGCATCGGATGTAGCTGAAAGTTGACATATGTATATTTTACAACCACACAAATTTTGTCAGCCTTATCAATAACCTAAACCCTATAGTTTTAATTTTTATAGAGTCAAAAAACATTCATTACGTAACCAAGGTAAACACTTTTTTACGAAATGTTGCCCCGCCCATCCACCAGACAGAAACTCCATCGGCTCTGAAACCCAAAGACTTTATGTATGGCGGAACGATACATAGATGTGGGTGGGTTTAGGTCAACTGCTGGGATCCTTGAGGATTATTTAGCACTTCTTACAACTACTCGAGAAATTAGTTTTTATAGCCAGAAGTTAAATTTTCTAATCCAACAATGACCATGGTAGCCTTCAGTGTTATCCTGAATTATAACGAGGCGAAAGTGGGTGGAGCCTCATGAAGTCATCATTCTGACGATAATTATTGGTGAAGGTTTAAAGCCAATATACGGTACTGGCTATTTTTTTTGTTTTTTTCATAAATAGGTAGATAGCCAATAAATAAAAATTGCTTGACATTGGATATAGCAGTTATCAAATCAAGCATGTCTACTATGTTTTTGAAAATTACCAACTATTCCCTACATCTTGTCAATCTGATTGTGACCTATAAAGTAGACTGTAATTTCTTAGGAAACCTATTTTGGGAGTTAGACTAATAATCGAAGTGTTTTTGTGTTTATTAACATATTTTGTTGGTTTGTTCATTATGACAATTATCAGTGGAGAGGTTCCAGAGTTCATAAAGGTGTACTACTCTACTTGTATTTAAGTTTGTATGTCATTGTTGCCAGAGGTTTAGCCTTCGTTACGTATAGCCAATCATCCATCGAGAAAGAGGGAAGAAATGCTGTCATAAGTTACGTAACGAGTGCGTTCGAAACCTTTTCTCTGAGTAAGTTGGCCCGTCTTCAAAAAAAGTCACTTTTACATTATAAGTACCAAATTTATTCAACCTACGTAATGCAGAATACAGTCAAAATTTATGTGTAGCTATAATATGTATTCTGATTAAGCGTTATATTTATGAAATGCATAGATAAAAAGTTATTGCGAAAAAACCGTGTTACAGAGGCCCTGAATCTCATAGTAGGTAGTATTCAATCTGGATATGTATATGTATAATTCCTGGAGGAATATAAATCATATGACGTCACTGCCGTTTGTTTACTTTTTACAGATAAAAGTTTTCCAGCATCAAGCGTAAAAAAAAACCACATCCCTACATCGATAAAAGTCACCAAAATTAAATTTCGAATTTAAATACAAATTGTAACTAATATCAGTCTCAGATTAATTTGACTGAGGTCCCAATCCAACTTTCCAAGAGCGATCGATTCCCGTCCATTCCATAAAATGTTTTGGAGGTTCCAAGAGAAATGGACAATGGGCCACTATTTTGAACTTATGCATCGTGATAGAAAAAGAAGGAAGATTCTTTTGCCGAATTAAATGAAAGATGGAAAATTCTTTGGAACAAATGCAGAATAAAGAAAGGAAGGGAACAATCTAAAATAAAATTATATTAAATTCTTTATACCTCACTGTATTTTTCTTGCAAATACAATTGCATGAAATAGAAATGGTTTGTTCTCTCTCTCTCCTTATATATATATGTATACATTTATATATATATATATATATATATATATATATATATATATATATATATATATATATATATATATATATATATATATACATACATAGGGAGAGAGAGAGCGACAAAGAATAAACCATATCCGTTTAAATTATAAATTTAAATTTGTAATTTAAACCATAGATTTCAATTTTAAATTCATTATTTCCATTTCATGTGACTGTATTTGCAATAAAATTACAGTGAGGTACAATGAATTTAATATAATCTTATTTTAGATTGTTCCCTTTCTTTATTCTGCATTTGTTTGAAAGAATTTTCCATCTTTCATTTAATTCGGCAAAAGGATCTTCCTTATTTGCTGTGTGTGTGAGAAAGACTGATGACAGTGAGAATAAGTTGGGATAGTTCTATTCAGTATGATTATGCAGAACAGTAATGGTGGCTTAATGATTTTTGGGATTTTTAACTCATTCTAATCAATTTTCATGTTAGATATTTTTGGGGATATAAAGACTATTTTTATATCACAAGAGTTTGAATTAGCCTAAGTTTTAATGACTGATTTTAGCTACAGAGATGATGGCGATGGCTGCGTTGAAGGTAGGTCGCGTTACCAGAGTTAGGAATACTCTCCTTTTAGTTAAACGTGGTCATTTTGACCACGTAATATATATATATATATATATATATATAATATATATATATATATATATATATATATATATATATATATATATATATATACACATATATATATATATATATATATATATATATATATATATATATATGTATATATATATATTATATATATATATATATATATATATATATATATATATATATATATATTATACATATTTATATGTGTTTAGTTTCTTTTGTGACCAGGAGAATAAGGCACTAATTCTTCAACAAAGAATTAAATTATACCTGAAAACATTCTGTCCCGGTTACATAAACTTCGGCCAAATTCTTGAATTCTGGAATGCCAGTGAATACTGAAAGTGAATCGAATCCAAAGATGGAAATAATATTAGTATCGGCTGGTCAGACTTGGAGCATGAGTTGGTGGTTCTATACGAATTGTATTGCTTTGGTAAATGGCTAAGCCATTGCATGAGAATTCCGTTAAAGCCTCACTAATGTAGTAATTTAGCCCTGGTAAATATTATCGTGTTAAATGAAAAATATGCCGATTGGGAAAAACAATGAATGAACTGCCCCTTTGAGTGAAAGATTATTCACAAGAATAAAAACGTGGGAATTTTCTTCTAAATGAAAGAGAGCCACAGAATTGTCCAGAATTGATGACAATTATTCATTTATTTCCGTTATCATTGTCACAGGAACAGACATACAATTAGAAAATAGATTTGTTTTATATTTGATTGCATAAATCACTTTCTTAGTAGACTTAAGGTCAATTTAGTTTTGGTAAGTATTTACAGAAGAATATTATATATAAAGATTATTTGCAATATCTAAATGTATGATGGTAAGGCTAATTTGGAAAGTGGCTCGAGTTATTTCCATATGATTTTTCATTTTTACCAAATGACTTTGTTTACATTTCCTTATCCAGCGAAAAATGTTGCAGTTTTGCCTTGAATTTTGAAAAAATATATGAGATTGCATATGATTTTTAAAACTTTTCTCTACCCCCACACAACATTTTTTTCTTGTATTTTGCATGATATTTGGTTTCACTGTGTTCATACATCTGCCCGGTCTATATACCAGAATCAAAACATAAAGTGCACTAAATGCAATCCCTGACGATGTCAAATGTAAACAAATATTTCCTGATTTTTCTTCTCAGCATAAATAACAGTTTAGAAAGAATGTCTTTTTAAATCGTGTTTTTAACCTTTCAACTACAAAGGCTTTCTCTTTGAGTAAAACACATGTACGCTTTGTGAAAAACTCACCATTTCTTGCTGTGAGCAAGAAAATGTTCAAGATTTGCGAGAGGAAAGCGGAAAAGATTGTTCCTTATCTAGTTGAAATAAAAGGTGTTTGACTCTCAGATGTAAAAATGGAAGAGAAATGAGTAACCTGGAATTTAAAAGATATTGAGAGAGGGGAGTATTGGACGGGAGAAAATAGACAAAAAACATATGGAGAATGTCTAAGAAAACAAAGAAGTACTAAACTAAAAAATTACAAAGGAACAGACGAGATTAGGAACAGAGTAAAAGTTGGTTTGATATCTGGATACCTGAAAATAATTGAAATTACCATAGTTTAAATATACACAAATATATTTTTTATCTTATATTTCAAATTAGCAATAAAGGAAATATATATGGTGTTACAAATAATCTGAAGGCCTAATCACTCATACATCATCCCGCCACGAGAAGAATCTCATGTTTGATATATCAGATGACGTCATCCACCAGAGTTATGAATGAGTAAGACAGGTCCCTCCCAGTCTGCTGTTTACGTAATGATATTGTGGCCAGCTGTCAATGATGCAAAACTAAAACACTTCAGTTTTGACGAACATTCACTTTGGACGGATCAGATTACTCTGCGTCAGCTATTAAGATTATGGAATCATTGTGGGGGTTATGAAATATGTATACTGTCTAAATCTCCTGAATGACATTCTCTTGAGAAATTGGTTAAATAAGATATCATCTAGAAAAAATGCATATATTGTTTGTTTGTACCATTCACATTCTCATTCATATTGGAACTACTCTCTCTCTCTCTCTCTCACACACACACACACACACACACACACATACACACACACACACACACACACACATATGCAACAGGGCACTGGATAAATGTATAAACGGACATACTAAATTAAATAAAGTAGGGTCGATAACCTGAGTGGCAAGCGGCAACGTGAAAATAGTTCAACCTTAAGTGTTTGGTGTTTGTGACATGTGCAGAATAAATTTCATAAACACATCCGACCGTACCAGGGAGATCACGGCCGCGTAAATGACCTGGATAGCGGAAAGATCAAGTGATCATGACGCCAGAAGAAAAGGCTACGTGAGGTCACCAATATGTGTGCTAGATGAGATGTGTACATGGGAAATGGAAAACGTACGTATGTCGGAACAGAGAAGAAACTAACGCACATGCATTCGTATGTCCATTGGTAGGAGTAAGTGTGTATTTTTGTTAGAACAAATAAATGGAATAAAATCCCTAGTGGGTGATAAATGAGGAACTATATGAGAGACGTTGAGTGTGAAACCAGGCCATAGGAGGTGCTTGGAGATCCATGTAGATAAGGTAAAGTGAAAGAAAGGCTTTGAAAAAAACTTGTACAGTGACACTGATTTCAGCTTCAAGGAAGGGGAAATGCAGAAAGATTTATAGGACATTTATCCATTGCACTTATTGATGCATTTCAGTGTTTGATAATTATGGTTTCCTTTTCAGATGGATTCGGTTGTTGTTACCTAAAAATGAATTCTCTAGACTTTATATAACGTTTATTGATAAAGATTCATGGAGTTACTGATAAGTGAGGATAAGTCGGGATAGTTATGTCCAATATGATCACGTGGAAGAGTAATGGTGTTTTAATGATATTTCGGGGAATTTCTTTAATTTCATTTACATGTTAGATATTTTGGGGAAATAAAGATTATATTTTTGTATAGCGAGAGTTTAAATTCGCTTAAGATTTAGTGATTGATTTTCAGCTAGCTACAGGGACGGTAGGCAATGGGAAGAAACGAAGGTAGGTTACACTATCAGGTAGGAGTTTTCTCCTTTTAGTTGAATGTGGTCCTTTGACCACATATATCAAAATTGACATATATCAAAGATTAAGAAGACGGGTAAATGATAAAAAGGTGATACTGGGCAGTTGCATTTTTTCTAGATTTTGCAAATGGATGACGAAATGTGATTAATCAATCTTATGTAACATTCCTTCTTTTCTTCTATTCTTTTTCTATTTTCTTATTATATGCAACTGCAGCGATTTGGCGTAAAAAACCAGGGGTCATTGTTGTAATAATGGAATAATGGGATAAAAAACGTGGAAAAATACCGTGGGGTTGAGAATATTATAAGGAATTTTTGGGGTGACGACTTTTGGTGGTGATGATTTCTGATGATGTCTTTTGGTGATTTGGTTATTACTGTTGGTGATTCTTGGTGTCGTTAATTTTTGGGGGATGATTTTTGGTGGTGATCTGTGGTTTTATGAGCCAATGGGGTAGTGACTGTGGTTCTTTGTGGTATTATGGCTCTTGGTGGTACTGGTACATTATGGTTTCACAGTTTCCTTGGTAAGTTGGTGTATTCTTGGAGGTTATATTCACCACTGGTTATATGGCACTATATAGTATGTGGTTGATAATTTGTGGATTATGGTTTTCTAAGGTTTATATCCCGACAAGGCGATTTCTTGTGTGTTTTATACATGTGGCGGTATCACAAATGGTTTACTTTGAGGTATATTTGGTGGTCTTTAAGTGGCTTAGGATTTAGCCTGTGGTGGTGTATTTTATATTGGTAGTTATATAATGGGGTTGGAGAATGTTTGGGTACCCCTGTGGTAACAATGAGGATTTCTTTAGGACTTTTTTTGTGGTTATGTGGTAACAATGAGGATTTCTTAAGCACATTTTTTGTTTTTATGTGGTATCAATGAAGATTTTGAGGATTAATGTGGTTATGTCGCATTAGTGTAGATTAATTGAGGATTCCCCAGTGAGGATTAATGAGGATTTGGGGCTAATTTGAGGTTAGTGGTGATTTTGGGACTTACGAAGCTAACTAGACAAGGCAATGTTGCTGATTGAGGATGTGTTGAATAAACAGGTTGTTTGTTGCTGACAATGTTTTGGTGTCTCGGATGAGACCGATTATTGGTACTGTGTTTTAGAGTTGATTACTCAGAGGTTTATACTGCTTTCAGGAATTCTAGATGATGAGAGTCCATGGTGGGGAATTTTAAGGGGCCATTCAGGAAATGATACTGGTATGTTGCGGCAGTAATTTATGTAGGTGATACAAACTACATTTGGTAATTTGATAAAAGAATTGAATTATTATTTTTTTATAACAGGAAACCTGTAATCGGGATTAATTGGTTTTAATGATATCTTTACATAGGGATTCTGTGGTATAGAGGAGGTGGAATTTATCTTAATATTATTAACATAGAAATAAGAGTCAGCATTATATTTAATGGAGGTTTGTTGTATAAACATTACGGGGATTTTTTTGTATAAACATTATGGTGTTTTGTTGGTGCACTTGTTAGATAAGGGAGTTATTGTGAGTGGTCACTTGGTGATAAAAGTTCTCCTATTAAGTTTTAAAAAAGGGTCAGTAGATAAAGACCATATTTATTTTAGTGAAGAATTTCAGTCTTTAGTAATTGACTATGAGGTTGAGCATGTTAGTTCATGACAAATTCGTATGTTAATTGCAGGTTTATATAGGGTAAAACTAGAGCAGAAATAGCAAAGGTTTCATTCCCCAGCTTAATAGGAACTTCAACAAGACTAGTAGAATATTCCTTTTGACCATTAAACCCTTTCACAGTAAGTTTTACTTTAGTAGTTAAAGACTTGAAATTGTGAAAGAAAGCTATTGCTAGATATAAAAGTATTTTGTGATCCTGAATCCTTAAGACCCTTGTAAAGCCTATCATGACTATTTGTACAAAATGTAAAAGTAGGGAGAACCGAATCTGTGGTAACATTTGGTAATGCTGCTATCCCACTGCTTGCTTCCTTGGAAGACTCTGCTTTACTATTACTTATATCTGGACTAAGATTCCAACAAAGTTACTCCATGTGATACTTTAAACAATGTACAACGTCTTCAATATCTGAATTTACATGCTTTAGTGGCATAATTAAAAATCCCTCACTTTACACAAACTTTATGCAATTTTAATAAATAAATTTTGGTAAAATGGGTGGCATACTTAGTACAATTATAATTCAAGTGATCAATGACAGCAATACCGGCCTTAGCACAAAAATTACAAGCTTTTGTGGGAAACGTCTTAATCTTAACAGCCATTGTATTAGTCTTTTCCTGGAATGGCTTTGAATGAGTGACAGCTTTATCCCTGACATTATCTACAATTTCCTTAAGTGATGGATGAGTCACACAAGTACTATGAACCAGATGAAACTTGAGTCTATCATTGAGTGCAGTCCAAACAAAATATCTAACAACCTCATCAACATCAATATTTAAATACTTGAAATTTTCTACTATATTCCTAAGTTCTGGTAAGATAACAAAAGGGTCCTCTCCTTCTTTGAGATATAGACAAGTCAATTTCTTAATTACAACCGACTTTCATAATTCTGTAGAGGCAAAAGCCTGAATCAGTAAGTCTTTGGCATCTTTGTAACTTTCTTTGTTGGCCTCCAATGAACTAAGTAAACATTTAGCCCTGCCTTCTACTTGTTGCTTCAATAGTAAGAGCAAGTCCCTGACTGGATAAATATAATTCTGGGTGGTGGTTTCAAATTCTCTAATGAATTTTAAAAAATCTTCACCTTTGGAATTTTGGTAGAGGGACAGTGGGTTGCCTCAAATGGCTCCTAGCAATATCAGTAATTGATGAAAATGGACAGCTTTCAGCAATTATAATTACATCTAACAAAGGCACAATACCAGCAAATTTTATCATAGTAAGACTGACAAGTGGAAAGCTCAGCCTCTAAATCCTCGTCTCTAAATTCCCCTGAAAAGTTAAGAGTCTGCATTTTGGAATCCAAGTCACTTAAACGCTTCCTATACTCCAAGAGAACACCTCCCTCATACATTTTTGCTGTGTTATCCAGTGAAAGGTACAGTGAGGAACAGTTGGCACAATCTGTAACCTTTTTTTTAATAATCTTAAGTTGACCAATGAGCACTGCCAATTCAGCCATTATGAATACAAAAAAAAAAAACATACAATCACCAATATAAAAAGTATAATTACTGCAATACACAACGAAAATTTCTAAACTAAATAGTAAACGACACTTAGTATATGCAACACGGTTATTACGAAGCAAAAACCCAATAATGATGCGAAAATTAAGGGGGCTCAAAATACTAAATTATTTCGCAAAAGGGATAAAGATTAAACTATGAATCACATAAATAGTCAACACTGAACTCTTAAATAAATCGCCAAGTAAATGATAAACATTAGCTACAAATTGTACACTGAACTCTTCTTTAAACAGCAAAAAGAGGATTCAAAATTTATGCAGATGAAAAACCCCAAGGTTAAAACCTCCAACACACTGTTATTCACATCCTATATCATGTACCTAACCTATAATGCCTAGTCCTGTCATGGTCGCCATGCGATGAATTGTATCCATATACACCAGGATTTTTATAAGGTTAATTGAAATTTTAAGAAAATTAAGTAATTTATCGTATTTGCGAAATGTCCCAAGTCATCCAGGTGCTGATGCAGCAGCTAATACACAGAGCTGATCACCGTGAAGCAAGGGGGAAACGCAGTAATTCAGCCACTTCCAAAACATCTTAAAATATTACCAAATGCCTAATTAAACAATACATAATTATCATTTGCATACATTTAAATATAATTATCAGTATGTGCAGCACTTATAACACTGGCAAGTTGCATACCTTAGAATATCTAAGTGTATATATACATTTTATTTGTTTTTCATACCTTGTATATTTGTAATGCAAAGCTTTTGTACCCTTCCAGGGACATCATAAATTACTATGTACTACGTGGACTTCAGTTTGGACTGTTAGTGTCTATATATATATATATATATATATATATATAATATTATATATATATATATATATATATATATATATGTGTGTATATCTATATATATATATATATATATATATATATATATATATATATATATAATATATATATATACATATACACATAGTAATTTATGATGTCCCTGGAAGGGTACAAAAGCTTTGCATTACAAATATACAAGTTATGAAAAACAAATAAAAGGTATATTTTAATATTGGAAAGTGATGGTAATTGAAAGGTATTTTAATATGGGGTAGCATTATCCCTTCAAATGATTTCGGATTGACCCACCGATATCATCCTGGGATGAAGGCGAAGTACATGTAGAGAGTGACTGTGATGAAGGAATCCTTCTTCCTGGTTGGGGTTAAACGGAGATTACACGTCAAAAAGAATATTCGTCACTTCAAAGGGCTTGCTATGTATCCTTATAATAACAATTGGAGCTCAGCGTATCAGATTTACGAGACCCCTTGCAACTGAAAGCTCCTTCGTAACTGACTTACATTTCCGCCAACCTCAGGAAGAAAGTGAAACATTTGTGGCTGGTTAGGTCAAAACCAGAATGGGTGCTGGAAACAGTGAGCTGTTAGCAACCAAGGGGATAGTTAAATACTTGAAAACTAACCTAACTGTCTTCCAGAGGCCATGCTAATTGAACAAAATTAATATGAAAACAAAATACAAATTCCAAATGGAATGTTGGTACAGATGAAATATCTGAACACAAATTCTTAGTGGACACTGGAGTATGCAGATCATTCATCCCAATCAACCCAAATGAGAGACTTAACACTGCTCCACCTACCAACCTCCATGTATCACCAGACAGCGGAGCACCATTGGAGATGAAAATTCCTTTCGATGGGAATGAATATAACTGGTCGTTTATTACAGCAGATGAGAAGGAAATAATACGAAGACGTATTCAAAGACGATCTGAAGCATGAACCATCAAAGCCAGCAAAATATATCATTCTGCACCACATAGAGACTGAAGGGCCCCCAATCCACTTGTGATTCAGACGGCTGTCACCAGAGAAGCTCACTTATGCAAAAAGGGTATTCAAGGAGATTGGAGAAGCGAGAATATGTCAGAAAGACCCCTTTAGGCACAACAGTATGTGTCCGAAATATAATTAAAAGTGTTGTCATATAATTGACCAAAAGGATAGCTTTTAACTTTCTAAAATCCGATTGTCGTACTGTATATCTGTTGAGACATCTGGAAGAAAACAAATGATATAAATTATTTGAAAATAATCATATGAATATTTTTCTTATTTAATTTAAAAAAAGGTAAGTGTGGGATACTCAAAATCAATTTAATTTTCAACAAAAATGTCAATATTTTTTATAGGGAAATATGTTCTTTAATTTTGGTAAATGATGCTGGGAAAGCTAGAATCTTTTATTATACAGTACTCAAATTACCCGAAATTGGCCGGAAATATCATTAAAGACAAATCAGGTTACTGTATCCACAAATGTTTATAAGCAAATTTAATACACAGCTCTAAGGAGAGAATTCTAACAGCTATGTAACACAGTGGTTAACACTCGAAAATATAGAAATTAATCGCGGGTCTTTTGCGTAATATTTCTCGCTTTCCATGAGATTCAATTCAAGAATCAAGACCTGTAAAAAGATGTGGGATAAAATCCTTCAAGAAAG
>NC_087216.1:45930051-45937551 GCF_015104395.2 Macrobrachium nipponense | reverse complement strand
AATAAAACTGTGTTAAATGCTTGATTCTTGTCCACTTAGTTACCATCCACTTTTTTATAAACGGTATGTTGACGACACGTTTGCACTCTTTAGAAGTCATTTCACCCCAACATCACATTCACCATTGAACACGAAACCAAAAATCAGTTGCATTTTTTAGATATTTTAATTACACGCTCCTCTCAAGGCTTCTCAACTTCCGTTTTTAGAAAAAGGACATTCACTGGTCTTGGTACATATTTTTACAGTTTCTGTTCTCTTGATTTTAAGATTAATTCCTTATTAACCATGCTTCACCGAGCCTTTGCTTTGTCTTCCAGTTGGCAATCTTTTCACAATGAAGTCACGTTCTTGCAAAAATATTTTAACAGCAACTGCTTTCCCACTCAGTTGTTCTTTAAGCATCTCTCCAAATTTTTATATAATATTTTTGTTCCACTTCATCCTACTTCTCACGTTCCTATATTACCTTTCTATGCCAGCCTTCCTTTTATTCACTATACAACTTTTTATAAGGAACTCCACGCTTTAATATCTGGTCATCTCCCTGCCATGAAAATGAAGTTTTCATAATAAAACTAATATTGTAATACTTACCTGAACACCTGAATTAGCCCTGGTCACTGACCAGCCCGAACTATATCCCCATATATTTACCCACTAAGTGGGTAATTTTAACTGTCAGCGTTACCAACGCTGCAGGTAAAATCTAGTCCAATGAGTTACCTGTGTTACCATTGGCAACGCTGCCGCAAATACCGGCCACCAGTGGCCTTTCTCCTCAATTGAATCATTCACTATCAAATTGAAGTGGGGAGGAGGGTGGGAATCATTCAGGTGTTCAGGTAAGTATTACAATATTAGTTTTATTATGAAACTTCATATTGCAATACACTCCCTGAACACCTGAATTAGCCCGATTAACAACATTTAGTCGGAGGCGGGTGTTCAATCTCATTCAGCCCGACCTGTCCACGGAACTACGCTGGTAACTCATAAGCAACCTAGCATGTCCCTCCTCCTAGTTATCTAACTCAGAGGTGAGGATGTTTGCAAAGAAAGTACTTCAACATCAGTGTTGAGTCTAAGGTACTGTCTAAGTCAGAAGTACCTCCCATGTGATAAGCTATACTTCTTATTCATGAGGTAAAAACAAATCTTCTCACCTGGTTGTCCAGGCTCAGTAGGTGAGATGTTTGCAAAGAAAGTACTTCAACGTCAGTGTTGAGTCTAAGGTACTATCTGAGTCAGAAGTACCTCCATGTGGATAAGCTATACTTCTTATTCATGGAGGCAAAAATAAATAACAAATCTCCTCACCTGGTTGTCCAGCTCAGTAAGTGAGGATGCTTGCATAGGAAGTACCATACCGTCGGTGTCGAGTCCAAGGTACTGCCTGAGTCTGAAGAACCTCCCATGTGTATTCTATACCTCTCATGTATGGAGGGGAAATGGTGAACCTCCCATGTGGCTATGTACCTCTCATGTATGGAGGAGAAGTCGAATGTGCAGGACCTTCAGTTCTCTACTGCTCACTGATGTAGATGACTTGTGCTGAAGAAGTAGTAGTTATTTCAACTGACATTGGGATCTGCCTAACCTCAAGGCCTAAGGGTACAATAAACTCTGTCTAAGCTTGACCAACAGAAACACTTAGAGTTCATTAGACTATCACTGCCGCCCTCCCTAAACGTTCTATCACCATAAATTTCATTTAGACTATCACTGCCTCCCTAAATTTCTAACACCCTGAAGTTCATTTCGACTATCACTGCTTCCCTAAACTTCTCACACCCTAACTCTACCAAGCAATTTATATAAAACCGAGTTACCGCAACGACGGGAGTCACGGGACCCCGAGAGTAACCTCTGAAGAAACTGAAATTCCTAAAGGTACGGTGTTGTGAAAAACCACAACAATTCTCAAATAACCACCTGCAGAATCGCCGACAGCGAAACATCCTCCGCAAGCCAAAGGGTAGCCCTCCGCGACACTATGCGCCCTTGGATTGACTAAGAACCCCTTTCTTATGATTGTCCGATAGCGCAGAGGCAATGATTTAACAATAGTCCCTCCTCTCCTTGACAAAAACATAGCATAACCCTCAGAAATGTTAGTCTGGTATGCAAACCCCGTCGAAACCAAAGTGAAGAGGTTATCAAACAGTCCAGGCTCAGAGAAACACCCATCAACTCTCACCACATCCACCACAGAGTGGGCAAGGCCTCCCACTGGCTGTGAAAGATGTCTTCCAATACGAGCCTCATGATCCGTAACCCCAACCACACGAATCAATGAAGGAACCCAATAGAGAAAAACCTCAACTGAACCCTCGTAAACCCGGAAGTCTGACTCCGGCAGAGGAGTTTACTCTCTACCTTAACAGAAAAGTGATGATAGCTTAGTCCTTCCCCAAAAAACTGCCAGACTTGCCGAACCAGACTAGCCTACTTGATGTTTGTTAGACTGCTGGTTTGGTTGAATACTAACGTATCAAACATACCTTGAATTAACTGAGATTCCTCCGGAGCCTGGAATGCGGAAAGAGAGAATGGACAAAGTCCACAATCCGTTATACTCGCTTCCTTCGCCAGAGAAACAAAAACCCACAAATAGCAAACGAGTCTCCCCTAAAAGGTATCTATCCTCTGTCAAACCTGTCCGGACAAACCGAACAGGAAAAGGAGAAAAAGAAAAAGGAAGAAAAACCGAAAAAACCCCCCCCCACCCCCCCCCCCCCCCACAAAGAGCAGCCAAGAACCCGGAACCTACTACGCCTGGGTGCTCGATACCAAACGACATACAAGATCCCATCAAATCTGAGCCTACCGATCGATTGCGCAACGATATACCAACAAGAAAAATGATCAAAAAACTCCTGTGCAAGTCGTACTCGACTGCGCAACCCACTTCCCCCCCCCAGCAATCCCCCCCCCAAGACACGATGACGTAACCCTTCTGTCCGACGCTGTCCAGGCCCTCAGAAGAGCGAAGCCGAACTGTCACTAGTTCCGCGAAACCTGGAAGAGTTAGGTACTCGACTGCGCATACCCTCCCTACCCAGTGACGATAACGTTACACCTGAACCGAATATACCTTGGGCTTGCGATGAACGCCCACCACCCCTGCAAGTCACTCCCTTACTGTTGCGCCAAAACGTGTATCAACCAAGACGATGACCTAACCTTGAACCAGTCTCACTTAACTATGAAACTCCGCACTCACCAGTGACAATGACACGAGACCGGTACACAATAGGCGAGCCACACACCTCTAAAAGAGCTAAGAGCGAAGAGGTCGCAAAACGCGATCCAACTAACCCCCGTTACCAATACTAATCCTAGACTGGAGTCCGGAGCAAGTGAGGGAAAGAAGTATCCCCAGTAGACACGGAATCGAAGTCGAATCACCCACCTTGAAAACCCTTTGAGGTGGAACCGAAAAAACAGCAGGAAAAAGTTGAGAAAATAAGGAGAGAGAAGTCACTACGAGTAACCCCACCGGAGCACCTAGCGCTGACATTGTGCAGGTGGAGAACCAAGTGTGCGATACATAGTGCTTTCATACGGGTTACGAACTGCGGAAGCATGGGAGCCGCAGAAGGAAATTACAGCTACCCTAAGAAGGGGGCCGAGGGCACAAAAGGTGCTAACTACGATGCAGACGAACTACCAACGGCCGTAGCCACCCCCCCCCCCAGCAATTACCGCAGTAAGCATGTTACGTCTCACACACCTAAGGTATATAATGGGAACGAAGAAGGAAGATTAACTAACTCCCCTAGGAAAGAGGGGGGTGGTGACAACCGGTATCAATACAGTCAACGATGGCGCAGATGAATCTCCAACTGCCGTAGCCTGCTAAAAAACTACGGAGGACACACTACGTCTTAAAACAAGTAAGGATGAAAATACGTAGTTGCGGATACCGCCTTGAAGCATCAACACCAGCAGCCTGAGAACTACAGGACCCGTGGAAGAGAGAGAGAGAGAGAGAGAGAGATTGAAATCCTCTCCAAATTTCAGGATGAAACAATGAAACTCTGGTTCTGCTGAGATATTGGCAAATAAAAAAAAAACAGGATGAGGGAGAAGACTCCGAAGCAACATCCGAAGAATGAGCAGCTAAAGAAGATTGTGTAAAGACATCATAAGTTTTAACCAAAAAAACTGGGCGAGAGAGAAAACTAGACCGACTCTGTTCCCCAAGATAATCTGAGAAACATTAGAAATTCAGGAAAATTATCAAGACGTGATCGTGAATATAGTCCGTATTGAAGCTACAGTAATTGACTTGCGTTAATTCGATTTACGATGGGGTTAGTATTTAAAATCGGCACTACATGCAAATAAGTCTTCCTATATCTCTCGCGAAGCTGGCGTAGGCAGCATCGTGCCTCAGACAGCGAGATTGTTGGGTTTAAAAATAGAATTTAGGCCAAAGGCCAAGTATTGGGACCTATGAGGTCAGTCAGTCCTGAAGGGAAATTGACAGAATAGTGTTTGAAAAGGTGTAACAGGAAGAAAAACCTCTCTTTTTGCATAATAAGTCAAGTGTTGGGAGAGGGTGGAAAATAGGATGAAGAGAGAATATGAAATCAGGAGAGAGAGAGAGAATTACAATCGTCTGGGATGAAGAGCGGATATGAAATCAGGAAAGTGAGAGAGAGAGAATTACAATCGTCTAACATCTCCACCTCCATAAACTGCACCCTCTTCTAAGTTAAAAAGGTATTATCTTAATGATAATATACTCGTATAACTGGGTACAGCTATGAACAACCGAACGAGAACTTGTTGCTAATGCGATCGAATCGTATAGCAACATCACTTTATTGTATTCATCCGCGTGCGACGGTAATTACTGTATTCATGTTATAAATGTAGCTGAAGCTGATGAGGCAATATTACGTGCATCAGCAACCTGAACAGATGTCCCAAGCTTTTGTATTAACTCAAACGCAGCCGTGATAAAAGAAAAGTAATAGCATGAAAGAGCTCATTACTGTTTTCACACCAACAAAGGATTAATAAAGTGTATAAAGTGCAAGGTTCGTAATACCTATGAAAACAAGTGAAAACGAACGGAATCGCTAAATTTTACGCCATCTAACCTGAGGGAAAAACTAGCTTTTGGCCTTAAATTACATCGTAAGACGAACAGTATGACTTCGTTCCACAAGTTAAGTATCCACATATTCATTAATATGCTAACTAGGAACAAAAACATTAGCCGAGACCAAGTGATATGGTTGAATCTGGAGCCAAGGAAACAGACTAGCCGGCAACCATTGTCTGTCTAAGCCACGCCTTCTTACAACAGCGCTGTTTGACGGCAAAGCTTTAGTAATTGTAATTTGATTGAAAAGTAATAAATTAATATTTTACGGTAATTAAATTAACTTTATTAGGGCTAATATTAATTTCAGTTGTCACTGTAATTTGATAATACGACTGGTAATTATTTGTAACTGTAATTGACATAAGCACAATGTAATTACTGACGGCATTTAGTCTGTTAAACGTATGAAGACGTCATACATACGAATTCCTTATATTTGACATCTGATATGCCAACAGATACCTTATTGACCGAGTTGAATGTCAACGTTGTTGAAAATACGTCTCCTTCAAGACGTTTGTACAAACATGGCATAAGTGAGGAAGTGTTGTTACGTTAGTCACGCTAGCCAATCAGGACAGAATGATGGATACGGCGACGCAAACCAGTATTTGTCATTAGCTGATTCCAGAGTGAATGACTGCCGAGTTAGTTTATACTACGCTAATATGATAAACATAATACAATTATAATGCTTTAGTCGGACAGAATCGGATCTTCATTCTGTTCGATTACATTCATATTGAATTATCCTAAGATCGGATTCTCGTTCGTTTTCAATTACACCTGTACTGAATTATCCGAAGTCAGAATGCCTTGAGCCTACAACGTTAGCCATTAAAAAAAAAAAATCACTCTACCGATATGTGGTACCGTGAATACTTAGGCTAGGCTAGGCTACTGTATATGCATACGATATATCATCGTGAACACTAGGCTAACCGTAGTTAATTTTATTAGACTCTCTACATACTGGTATTATCGTAAGTCATATGCATTGAACAGAGAATTAGTTGATATTAACAATTATCGTATCGTATAAGTAGAGGAAAGTAACCTTAAAGGCGAAGGAGTAGTACTCAACCCTTCAGAACCCGACAGACCCGAAACCAGATCTGAAAGACCAACCATGGCCTAAAAGCTTCTGATGCAAGTAACTCGAAGCAGGAAAAACCCAAAGAGGCTCTAAGGACACTGTCGCTCTATAAACTACTACTTATAATGGAAAACCAACCCTAAGAAGCCTGCACTTCTCTTCCTAAACACTATTTAGCATGTTATCCCTACTCGTCTGTATCTGCTACCTGAACCTTTTTTTTTTTTTTTTTGGGGGTTTTTTTTTTTTTTTTTTTTTTTTATCATCCTGAAGTTAACTTACACTCGAGAGAAGGGGAATCTGCTGCCAACACTGCCTGCTCCGCGCCGGCCGGCAGAACCTACCCACTCGGAGGCTTGTGGTTCTCCATTACCCCCAGCACCCGTTAGGGCTGTTCTGGAACAGGCAGGGGGGCTGAAAAAGAACGATTAGAATCAACTATACTACTAATACCACTATCTCTATTTTGGTTCAAATATTCGTCAGGCTAGAAATATGCTTAACATATGACCTGTCCACTAATTTCTAGAATAACTAACTAATATTTCCTTGTCTCCTGACCAAGACAAACATCTCTGACTGGTATTGCACTGAACCTTCCTACACGAAATAACAAAAAGAACGTCGATCATGTGTGAGGGTACTCATCCTACGCTTGAAGGCGTGCAGAGCCGATGAGCACCAATATCCAGCAGTAGGAGGCTCGATCGTCGTAAAAGGCTCGATCGTCAAACTGTAGATGAAGCAGAAGCAGAGGCGTTTGCAGACGGCGACGACGTTTATTTTCTAACTTATCCATAGCGAGTATAAAGTGCTATCCAAAGTAAACGGGGGGAGAAAAACGTTAATAACAGTCCAAGGTCGTAATCTGTATCCAAAATACGAAAACTCTTTGAGTGGGGTCGGGCTAAATGACCAAAGTTCGCCTGATGTGGGACTGATCCGCACAGCATGGCGAACAATAAACAATTGAGGAGAAAGGCCACTGGTGGCCGGTATTTGCGGCAGCGTTGCCAATGGTAACACAGGTAACTCATTGGACTAGATTTTACCTGCAGCGCTGGTAACGCTGACAGTTTAAAATTACCCACTTAGTGGGTAAATATATGGGGATATAGTTCGGGCTGGTCAGTGACCAGGGCTAATTCAGGTGTTCAGGGAGTGTATTGCAATACCAAAATTATACCCACAAACCCACTGAATATCGGCAGCCTTTCATCTTCAAGGACCGTTTGGATCCATTAATGACCTCATGTGTTATTTACAAATTTACTTGTCTTCG
>NC_087216.1:45877313-45924813 GCF_015104395.2 Macrobrachium nipponense | reverse complement strand
TTGTTATGTACAGGACGTCCAATTGGGTGTGGTAAGGTTACTCTTGGGACAATCCTTAGCTTACGTATGATTGGATGTGTACATAAGGAAACGCTTGCTTGGCATATTTATGTGCCTGTAATTTGTTTACTTTAAACAATGAAAAACAAAAAAATAATCCCAATAAAGTTCTAATTTTGTATGAATAACTTGTACAAAAGTCTAAAATTTATACATAAAGAATTTCTGTATTTTGCTTTCTTGAAGGATTTTTATCCCACATCTTTTTACAGGTCTTGATTCTTGAATTGAATCTCATGGAAAGCGAGAAATATTACGCAAAAGACCCGCGATTAATTTCTATATTTTCGAGTGTGTTAACCACTGTGTTATATATCTGTCAGAATTCTCTCCTTAGAGCTGTGTATTAAATTTGCTTATACATTTGTGGATACAGTAACCTGAGTTGTCTTCAATGATATTTCCGGCCAATTTCGGGTAATTTGAGTACTGTATAATAAAAGATTCTAGGCTTTCCTAGCATCATTTACCAAAATTAAAGAACATATTTTCCTGAAAAAAATATTGACATTTTTGTTGAAAATTAATTTCATTTTGAGTATCCCATACTTACCTTTTTTTAAAGAAATGAAATGAGAAAAATATTTATATGATTATTTCAAATAATTTATATCATTTGTTTCCTTTCAGATGTCTCAAAGATATACAGCACGTCAATCGGATTTTTGAAAGTTAAAAGCTATACTTTTGGTCAATTATATGACAACACTTTTAATTATATTTCGGACACATACTGTTGTGCTAAAGGGGGCTTTCTTACATATTCTCGCATAAGTGAGCTTCCCTGGGGACAGTCGTCTGAATCACAAGTGGATTGGGGGCCCTTCAAGTTATATTCATTCCCATCGAAAGGAATTTCATCTCCAATGGTGCTCCACTGTCTGGTGATACATGGAGGTTGGTAGGTGGAGCAGTGTTAAGTCTCTCATTTGGGTTGATTGGGATGAATGATCTGCATACTCCAGTGTCCACTAAGAATTTGAGTTCAGATATTTCATCTGTTCCAACATTCCATTTGGAATTTGTATTTTGTTTCCATATTAATTTTGTTCAATTAACATGGCCTCTGGAAGACAGTTAGGTTAGTTTTCAAGTATTTAACTACCCCCTTGGTTGCTAACAGCTCACTGTTTCCAGCACCCATTCTGGTTTTGGCCTAACCAGCCACAATGTTTTACTTTCTTCCTGAGGTTGGCGGAAACGTAAGTCAGTTACGAAGGAGCTTTCAGTTGCAAGAGGTCTCGTAAATCTGATACGCTAAGCTCCAATTGAAGTGACTAATATTCCTTTTGACGTGTAATCCTCCGTTTAACCCAACCAGGAGAAGGATTCCTTCATCACAGTCACTCTCTACATGTACTTCGCCTTCATCCAAGGATGATATCGGTGGGTCTTTAAATTTAACTCGGGGGAGTTTTTTATGTCAGTCCGAAATCATTTGAAGGATAATGCTATCCCATATTAAAATGCCTTTCAATTACCATCACTTTTCAATATTATAATATACCTTTTATTTGTTTAACATACCTTGTATATTTGTAATGCAAAGCTTTTGTACCTTTCCAGGGACATCATAAATTAGTATTACTTACGTGGACTTCAGTTTTGGACTGTTAGTGTAAATATTATATATATATATATATAATATATATATATATATAATATATATAGATATATATAACATATATATATATATATATATGATATATATGTGTGTGTGTGTGTGTGTGTGTGTGTGTGTGTGTGTGTGTGTGTATGTATATAATATCAAAATCATGGGCTAGGCGACGGCCAGCAAGACACATCAGTGCGAGGGTGGACCAGGGAAACCAATCAATTCTAACATATTGCTTTATTTCCGACGTTTCATAATAATTTCTTTATTACATCTTCAGGATCTGTTGAATAATGAATAAATTACTAAAAAAAAGTTACTGTAAAAACTTAACATTTCATGAGAAAAATTAAAATTCAATACATTGAAATTTCATAAGAAAATAAAAAATAAAAAAAACACACACACAACAAAAGAACCAAAGGCCGCTGACCAACCTTATGTGGAGAGAACAAAAGACTGAATGCTTACAGACAGTTAACTTAGGTAGAGTTGAGTAGAGGATGTTTGGGTATTTAACTGTGGGACTAGTTGTTTAATAAACAATGACTCAAGTATAGGCAATTCGTGAGGATTAGCTGTTTGGTCTATTATACTAAAATCACTTCTTTCGATGTAAGTTTTACAGATTTTGGAATGAGCTCTGATACTAGAATGTTCTGGGTTGGAGAGCCTACAACCAGCACGAAAACTAATTCCCCCCATGGGAGTCGAGTCTTCATGGATCTGACATATGTCCCTGAGTTACTCTTAGGGCAAGTATACTTATACACCACATTAGAGGACAAAAAGGGCTTAATCGACCCTTATGGTTAAATAGAGAACCAATTGTTAATGGATTTTTGGGAATTAATTTGAAATTGATAGCACCATAGTGATTATTGATAATTTGTAAAAAACGTTTTCTAAAAAAATCATTGTGTAAAAAGGGAAATGTGGCGTAAACTTTAACATGGGTACTGTTGGAGGTTTCATGACATCAGTGAATTGTTTGTTAAGAAATATGCGGAGTTGTTTAAAAAATAAGCTACGAGGGAAGCAGTTATCCATAAAATATTCAGAGAGAAAATTAATTTCCTGGTGAAAGGAATGCCAGTTCGATGTAATGAAAAAAGCCTGCGGAGGAGGAAGAAAATACGGAATTAATTTTAAAATTGTAAAAAAAAACAAGAGCTGTAGTAGTTGCATCTTCAGCCAGTAAACATTTTTTTCCTGAAGACAGAAGTATTGAAAGAATCATCATTTCTGGTAACAAGAACGTCTAAAAAAGGTAAATGATTGTTTACTTCTTTTCCCACAGTAAACCTAATATTATCATGTATAGAACAGGCAAATGCTAAGAACGGGTCGATATCAAAATCATTTTTAAATAGGGCGAAGGTATCGTCAATATACCTAACATAAAAAAGCGGGTGAAACCTAAGGGGACATTCATCTAACATGCGCTCTTCCAGCGAGCACATGAAGATATTGGCAAACGTTGGACCCAAAGGGGAGCCTATGGCTACACCGTCAGTTTGTTTTAAAAGCTTATCATCAAAAATAAAGGCAGTGTCCCACAATGTCAGTCTAAGAAAGTCTTAAAAAGCGTTCAATTAAAATTGTTAAAAATAGTATCTGGTTCAGGAAAAAGTTTATTTATGATAATATCTATGGTTTCCTCCACAGGGACATTAGTAAAAAGCGATTCTTACATCTAAACTAGCCATTTAAGATCGGCGTCCTGTTGTAAGATTTTTCCTTAAAAGAATACGAATTGCTAAGAGTACAATTATTTTTAGTCAGAGGTTCTAAAATAGGTACCAGATATTTAGCTAGTTTATAATTGGGTGTATTGTAGGATGCTAAAATAGGTCTCATGGGTACATTAGGTTTATGTATTTTAGGGAGACCGTATAAGACTCCAAACGAAGATCCTGTGATTAACAAATCCTGGTATGTATTATCATCAATGACTTTCTCTTTTTTTTTAAACTACGTAAAAATCTGTTTTTAACAATTTTAAAACTTACATCGAAAGAGGTGATTTTAGTATAATAGGCCAAACAGCTAATCCTCACGAATTGCCTATACTTGAGTCATTATTTATTAAACAACTAGTCCCACAGTTAAATACCCAAACCTCCTCTACTCGACTTTACCTAAGTTAACTTTCTTTGTAAGCATTCAGTCTTTTGTTCTCTCCACATAAGGTTGGTCAGCGGCCTTTGGTTCTTTGTGTGTGTGTGTGTTTTTTTTTTCCCCCCCCTTTTTTTTTATTTTTTTTTCTTATGAAATTTCAATGTATTGAATTTTAATTTGTCTTATGAAATGTTAAGTTTTTACAGTAACTTTTTTAGTAATTTATTCATTATTCAACAGATCCCTGAAGATGTAATAAAGAAATTATTACGAAACGTCGGAAATAAAGCAATATGTTAGAATTGATTGGTTTCCCTGGTCCACGCCCTGCACTGATATATATATATATATAGATATATTATATATATATATATATATTTATATATATATATATATATATATATATATATATATATAATATACACTAACAGTCCAAACTGAAGTCCACATAGTACATAGTAATTTATGATGTCCCTGGAAGGGTACAAAAGCTTTGCATTACAAATATACAAGGTATGAAAAACAAATAAAACGTATATATACACTTAGATATTCTAAGGTATGCAACTTGCCAGTGTTATAAGTGCTGCACATACTGATAATTAGATTTAAATGTATGCAAATGATAATTATGTAGTGTTTAATTAGACATTTGGTAATATTTTAAGGTTTTTTGGAAGTGGCTGAATTACTGCTTTTCCCCCTTGCTTCACGGTGATCAGCTTTGTGTATTAGCTGCTGCATCAGCACCTGGATGACTTGGGACATTTCGCAAATAAGATAAATTACTTAATTTTCTTAACATTTCAATTAACCTCATAAAAATCCCATTGTATATGAATACAATTCATCGCATGGCGACCATGACAGGACTAGGCATTATAGGTTAGGTACATGATATAGGATGTGAATAACAGTGTGTTGGAGGTTTTAACCTTGGGGTTTTTCATCTGCATAAATTCTGAATCTTCTTTTTGCTGTTTAAAGAAGAGTTCAGTGTACAATTTGTAGCTAATGTTTATCATTTACTTGGCGATTTATTTTAGAGTTCAGTGTTGACTATTTATGCAATATGTAATTTAATGTTTATCCCTTTGGCGAAAGTGTCGTTTACTACTTAGTATAGAAGTTTTCGTTGTGTATTGCACTAATTATACTTTTTTATATTGGTGCTTGTAAGTTTTTTTTTATTCATAATGGCTGAATTGGCAGTGCTCATTAGTCAGCGTAAGATTATTAAAAAAAAATGTGATAGATTGTGCCAACTGTTCCTCACTGTACCCTTCATTGGATAACACGGCAAAAATATCTGAGGGAGGTGTTCTCTTGGAGTATGGGAAGCGTTCAAGTGACTTGGATTCCAAAATGCAGACTCTTAACTTTTCAAGGGAATTTAGAGACGAGGATTTAGAGGCTGAGCTTTACACGTGTCAATCTTACTATAATAAAATTTCTGGTATTTTGCTTTTGTTAGATGTAAGTATAATTGCTGAAAGCTGTCCATTTTCATCAACTACTGATATTGCTAGGAGCCTTTTGAGGCAACCCACTGTCCTTCTACCAAAATTCCAAAGCAATGAAGGTGAAGATTTTTTAAAATTCATTACAGAATTTGAAACCACCACCCAGAATTTTATTTATCCAGACAGGGACTTGCTCTTACTATTGAAACAACAAGTAGAAGGCAGGGCTAAATGTTTACTTAATTCATTGGAGGCCAACAAAGAAAGTTACAAAGATGCCAAAGACTTACTGATTCAGGCTTTTGCCTCTACTGAATTACGAAAGTCAGCTGTAATTAAGAAATTGACTTGTCTATATCTCAAAGAAGGAGAGGATCCTTTTGTTATCTTACCAGAACTTAGGAATATAGTCAAAAATTTCATGTATTTAAATATTGAGGTTGATGAGGTTGTTAGATATTTTGTTTGGTCTGCACTCAATGATAGACTCAAGTATCATCTGGTTCATAGTACTTGTGTGACACATCCATCACTTAAGCAAATTGTAGATAATGTCTTTACATCCTGTGAAATGTATGAGTAGGGTTAGGCAAAAGGTAAATTATTGGTCAGGGATAAAGCTGGTACCCATTCAAAGCCATTCCAGGAAAAGACTAATACAATGGCTGTTTAGATTAAGACGGTTCCCACAAAAGCTTGTAATTTTTGTGCTAAGGCCAGTATTGCTGTCATTGATCACTTGAATTATAATTGTACTAAGTATGCCACCCATTCTGCCAAAATTTATTTATTAAATTTGCATAAAGATTGTGTAAAATGAGGCAATTTTAATCATGCCACTAAAGCATGTAAAGTCAGATTTCGAAGACCTTGTACATTGAGGTATCACCTGGAGTATCTTTGTTGGAATCTTAGTCCAGATATAAGTAATAGAAAAGCAGAGTCTTCCAAGGAAGCAAGCAGTGGGATAGCAGCATTACCAAATGTTACCACAGATTCTGTTCTCCCTACTTTTACATTTTGTATAAATGGTCATGATAGGCTTTACAAGGGTCTTAAGGATTTAGGATCACAAAATACTTTCATATCTAGCAAGTTAGCTTTCTTTCACAATTTCAAGTCTTTAACTACTAAAGTAAAACTTACTGTGAAAGGGTTTAATGGTCAAAAGGAATATTCTACTAGTCTTGTTGAAGTTCCTATTAAGCTGGGGAATGAAACCTTTGCTATTTCTGCTCTAGTTTTACCGTATATAAACCTGCAATTAACATTCAAATTTGTCATGAACTAACATACTCATTCTCATTGTCAATTACTAAAGACTGAAATTCCTCTCTAAAATAAATATGGCCTTTATCTACTGACCCTTTATTAACTCTTAATAGGAGAACTTTTGTCACTAAATGACCACTCACAATTACTCCCTTATCTGACAAGTGCACCAACAAAACACCATAATGTTTATACAAAAAAATCCCCGTAATGTTTATACAACAAACCTCCATCAAATATAATGTTGACTCTTATTTCTATCCTAATATCAAGATATATTCCAACCCCTCTCTACGTCTACCACATGAGTGTTCTTCTGACACTTCCTAACTGTATTGTTACAGTTCAATAATTCCACCCACGTAACACCAGTATTTGATACTCTGTTCACCAATATGGTGCTGACTTTGACCAAGGTCCTTATACCTGAGTTTAAATAACATCCTCTGATAAAAACAACTTCATATTTGTGATCATTATGCATAACACCTTCATGTTCCACGTCCCCATAAATATGACCCTTATTTATACCAATCTCCCTTATTCCATCTGCCATAACCCCAATGTTAGTATCAGTATCACCACTGTAATTTCTCATACCACTATTATTAATGCTGCCAAAATTATCCAGTACCTCTACTATAAGCACCATTACCATTTATATCCCCATCATAACCGCCATTGTCACCGCTGTTATCCCAAATACCCCCATTAACACTGCCATGATCATCAAAATCTCCAATATAATCACAAGCACCACTGCCAGTATCCTCCATATCACCGGTATGGTCACCAATATCCCTGCCAGTACTACCACTAGCACTAGTATTCCTGATATAACCACCATTTTCACCCATATTAACCTTAGTATCCTCAGTTCCACATATATCCACATATGAGATAAAAACGTCCGGTACTCCAACTGTTATGACAATAACACCTATATGGATCGATATCCTGTGTCTCCTGCATGCAGGGTGGCCCAGCAAAAGTCTGTTACCCAATGCAACCCCTTTTATCACCAAAAATGGTTCTCTTAACATTCTATCACCCAAAGTGAACCGTATTCTTATAAAAACCTAAGGTATTTAATCTATGGGCTTGCACATCACATACTGTCTCTGGGAAAACATGGACTTATATAGATCATTGTCCATCAGGTTGACTGATGCTCCCAAATCATTAAAAATTAGGAATTTTTTGTTCCCCAACACTGCTCCCTGTACTATTGGCCTAGGCTCTGGGGTGTCCCCCACGAGACCACAATGGCACGCACAAATCATATGTACCCTTTTTGTTGATCGGCTTTCCAAAAATTTTGCTGATCTCCTTGTCCCTTTGAGTAGCCTGCTTGGGAAGTTCTCATATTAAAACGTCCAGATTTCTGAGGTGTGGGTCTTGCATTCCTCCGTTTCTGAGACAGACAAGACTGCCAAAAGTGATATGCACTTTTGCATATTCCACAATATTTGACTCTACATACTTTCTTTGTATACCCTGGTTTGTTACAATTGAAACAATGCAACTGCTGTTGCCCTTGATCCATCAATCCTCTCTTATATTCCACTATTGCACACAAACAGGGAGAAGGAAAATCTGAGTATCTTTGTGTTGTATTTCTTGGACCGGTCCCATTAAAAATTGTACTATCCACCGTGGGACATTTGGAATTAAGTTTCTGAATTTGAGAATGAATCAGTTTCTCATCTGACGTGGGTTCAATCTTTTCATCAAAGCTATCTACAATGGTGTCCGGGACATCATGTAGAAGCATTGAAAAATGTATTAGTTTCTCTAAGTTATTAAGTGAGATATTATTCCCATTTACCCATGTGGACTTTTTCAATTTGTGTATCCATTCTCCCGCTGAGTCAAAAAGTTGAGAACTATACTCAACCAGGTTTTTATTATGTTTTGTAATCTTGTAAAAACCTCTTAGGTCTCTCACTATATCTCCTTGTTCCTTTCTTATATAGGCTGCCCTCATAAATGCTTTAATTTCGGTCCATGACCGGCGTTTTGTGTATTGGAAACTACCTCGGTGAAAGGCCTAATCCCCTTTATTGAAATCTAATAAGATTTTTGCCCCTTGGCATTTAAGTAGTTATTCACTCCTTCAATAAAGATTTGCAATGACTGGGACAGAACGCTGTCAACAATGCCCCGAAAAGTGCTAACTCCCGCACTTATACTCGTAATTTTATGCAACAAAGGGACTCCTATAATTCAGGATTCACCCAACCTCAATAACATTGATATATTTATACCCACACAAACCACCAACACAAAAGGAACAATGTATCAGTCACCATCCAAAAAAGATAAAAATGCACATACCCCTATTTCTCCAAGTAAATGTTTCTCGAGTCTGCAGGAGGAGATCCCTAGGATCATTTCAACTGTTTGCAACTGTTACAAGGTCAAGAGCTGGTCAACAAAATGGGAAGACGAGAGAAAGAAAATGAGAGACGAACCTTCAGCTCTCGTCGGTATTCCCTGACTTTGCACAATTCCCTTGCCCGCACTATCTCTTACACCCTCTTGCATACAACAAATGGAACATGGCATAGCATATATTGTAATTAACAACACACCACAGAAAAATAAAAAAATGAAATACACTTGTGAGCAAGTTGTTGATATAGAAAAAGTAATAATAAAAGGAAGTAATTAATACTTATGTCCTCATTAGGAACAGCATATCAAACATGTTGAAGTTGTCTGACTCCGCATTAGCACTGCGGCACAATCGCAAGCAAAAAAAAAAAAAAAAAACAAGCAACAAGATCTCCCCACATTTACTTTATTGAACACTACTGACAAATAGTTCCCCAGCCACACTTTCCCCTTTTCGTTGCTAATTATGCAGGAAAATTGACTTAACGAGACACAGATCACAAACACATGTGCTCACCTTAGACTCGAGACACTCAGGGTGAGACGCTGTGCCGTACCCTGGATACAGTTGTCGAGACACAACAATTGCTGAATTCAGCACACAAAGATAGACAAGCACCAAAACCTGAAAAGAACACAACAAATCATACAACAATTCAGAAACACAACAACTCACTGCACAAACAACACCAACAACACCAAGGACAACTAGACAAATCAACACACAATCAACCACCAACACTGTCTCCAACAAAAACAAAACCTGAAAGAACATAACAAATCATACTAACACAATTTCAGAAACACAACAACTCACTGCACAAACAACATCACAACACAAGGACAACTAGACAAATCAACACACAATCAACCACCAACCACTGTCTCCAACAAATAACTAACAAACATCAAAACACAAAATAAAAGACAATAGACACTCCTTAGCTCAACAAAACCCAGACAGGCACGCACACAACAACTACACAATATCAAAATCAATTAAATCACACAACACCAACTGACCATCAATAGACTCTGCCTTATCTCTGTCCTCTACAATTTCTCATCACAGACTGACTGACTCTGACCCGGCAACCATGCCAGCAGACAACCCAGTTGAATATCCATTCACACGAACACAAATAACCTAATGAGACAACAGCCCCAACAACTAGCCACTCTCTCTCTCTCGCTCTTCTCTCTCTCTTCACACACAAGCGGTACTTGAAAACATTGTCAAATTCAACAACCACAGCTCTCCTCCATATTTCCTCCCTTGTTACATTTGACAACATCTCCTCACAAACTCACAACATCTACACTAAATTGCCTTATGCAACACCCAGGATGTTTGGATACTGGCCTCCAGGATCTTGTTCGAGGCCCCTCACACAATCTCTTAGTTGCATCATCATTCACTTCTTCCAAACCACTTTCTTCCAAATTCACATAATCTTCCTCACTACTGTCCTCCAAAATCACCTCATTCATACTTCTGCCAAACTCCCAAAGAGTCTCATTCATACTGCCAACCATGTCCCTACTACTAGATTCCCTTCCTGCTGAAATCTCACTAAACCCTGACAACTCAAACCCACCTACGCTACAAGTATCATTCATTCCCTCAAAATCATTCATATTACACGCCTTATCAAACCACTTGTACTATAACACTAACCACCCTTATCATGCAGTTCATGCTTCCTCCATCTATTTCCTTCTCTACATTCTTCCACATTCTATCATACTCTACCAACAATAACTGTCGATCTCCCAGACTCAGCTCATACTTATTAACCCTCAACCATTCACTCATCCCATTCCCCAAACATACTGTGTTACATCCCTCCACCTATGGAGCTGGTTATGGTGTGCCCTATTCTCATCCATACCCCCATCTACTCACAATTTCTCCAAAACATAACTCAATCCACTAGGTCTCACCTCCAAAATCTCAAAAGGCCCTTCAAATTTCTCCTACACCTTATTCACATTCATTCTTCCTATCTCAACCACCTCTTTCAATACTTTATCCCCAATCTTAAAACTTTCAAACCTTTCCCTCGCTTTCTTCCACAAATCCTGATCACTCTCTGACAAACCCAACGGCGGCCTAATAATCCTTTCAAAATTTAACACATATTTACAAGGAGACATACCAATACTCTTCTGCAGTGTGGCATTGTCACATTTACTCATCATTCACATAATCTCAGTCATAGTCCTAACATCCCTTTCAGCCAAACCATTTGCACTGGGCATATATGAATTAGAATACACATGCACAATACCCCATTCTTTCAACCTTTCTTCAAACTCCCATCCCACAAACTCAGATCCATTATCGTTCAACATTTTCGCAGGCTTACACACACACACACACACATTGCCAACATCAGTTTCCCCACCATTCGCGTAATAGTTCCACTCCTCTTATCTTTAATGGGGACCACATAGGCACATTTACTCATGTGATCCACTATCACAATCATTGCCACATGTCCTTTTGCTTTCTTTGGTAACAAAACTCAATCATTCACTAGTATTTCAAATGGCTCTTTCATCTGCAATCGCAATACAAGCGGACTCACATTCACTCTCTGATACTTTCTCCTCTGACAGTCACATGTAACAGCTACATCCATACAAATCTTATTTAACCCAGGCACATACAATCTCTCTCTCTCATGCATTCCCATAATTTATTTTTCCCCATATGCTCAAACTGATCATGCACCAACAAACACATACTCACAGCTGACTCAAAAAAAAAACACCGGCACATACACTTCCCTGTCATACATCCCTTCCTGATGTAAAATAGTACACTATATTTTCACACTCTACAAACCGTTTAGTAACCCTTTTTTACATATCTAACTCACATGGCCAATCTTCGGTATGCACTCCTTCCAAAACACATTGTTGCAATATACTTATCTTGCATTTCTCAATCTCTTCCTCACTCAACAAATCATTTTCACTTCAATCATACCCGCAAAGTTCGCTACAAACACATTACTATCTTGAATCCTAGCTATTTTGCTACCACACTTTCTAAGAATCACGTTTCCTATATCTACGCTTACATCATGCATCCTCAAAAAATCTATCCCTATCAAAAAGCAAGTGGGCATATCATTTTCTCCCATAATTATAAAGTTATGTATTACTTCAAAATCTCCTAACCTAACCTTTAACTGTACCTCTTCCCATACTAAAACACTTCCTTGTCCTAAACCCATGTATTCTTACACTTATGCACTACCCAAGGAAGCTTGTGCCCCATATGAACTAAACTACAGTACTCACTATCATTTATTCTGACAAACATCACCATTTTTCCTTGAGTCCCATGCATACACACATTCACTGCTGCATCCATCTGGTTATTCATATCATAATCATCCTCACCACATTCATCCTTAGTTATCTCTCCACTTCCCTACTTCTGATTCAAATCCCTTCCACAATCCCCTTCTCTAACCAACCATTTACAACCATGCTCCCCACACTGAATCATCAAAACCCCATGCTCACTACTTGTACTCACCCTCCCTTGATACTCAAACGGTCTGTCCCATCCAAAATACAAAAACACTTTTATTTCAAACAACTCAGCTACTTCTAACAACAATTTATGCAACATTTCCTCTTCCCAACCTTGTTCCTTTGTATACACCACCTTCTTCTGCCCATCACTCATCAACATCACTCGCAACTCATTTGCACTACTGGGTACCTCTTCAATTAGACCTTTACTCTCTAAGTCTTTCAATGCTGAAAGCAAACATTCACACACTCTGTTATCCCCTTCAAACCTCTCTTTTACAACTAAACCCTCAGGTACACTACTTGGATTCCAGTCACTTTTCACAATACCGTCACCTTTACCATGCATCCTAGACATCGTATCAGCAATCCCCTTTTTACTCCCTGGCACATAATCTAATCTAAAATCAAATTCACTGAAATCTTCAATTGTCTTTGCGATCCTGGCATTCACACTCCTTGATCTTATACACTGAATGGGCCGATGGTCCATCCTTATGACAAATTTTACCCTATGCAAAAATACTTTCAGTGCCTCCACACAAAACCTAATAGTTGCAAATTCATTCTCAACCACTGAATACTTCCACTCTACTTTATTAACAGCTTTGCTCACATACGCAATTACTCTCAACTGTTCTTCCCCATTCACCTCTTGCATCTGATCTAAACATTCTCCCATACTAATTTTACACATATCTGTATACAGCTCAAGCTTACTCGCATCTTCACTATAGTCTGAAAAAGCCAGGTTGACATCTCTAGCAGCCTCCTCTTTCAATCTCTCAAATACTCCCACCATTTGCTCATCCCACCTCAGCTTAGTACAATTTTTTTTTCCTGTCTGTTAAGTCAATAGCTTCCCTATACCCAAACAATCAACTCAATCAAACTGAAAAACCTTCAACTCACGCACAGTTTGTGGGAACAAGTGGAAACTCCTTACTTTTTTCACAAACTTTTCTTTTCACTCTACCTTACTCCACTCGCACTTACTTCATGCCCAAGAAATTCCACCTCCCAGCCAACCATGTACATTACTCAAACTTCACTTTCATTCCAACCTCTTCCAAGCCCTCTAGTACCTTCTCAAGCAATTCCATATTCTCTTCAACAGTTTCACTAGCAAATCAAAATATCAAAATACCAAACCCAGCAAAAACTACATTCATTGCTCTTTTGAAGGCAGCAGGCGTGTTAGCCAACCCAAAACTCAAATGTTTAAAATGGTAGTGGCAACTACCACTTGAAAAAGATGTAAAAGGCCTGCTTCCCTCCTCAAGAGGCATCTGGTAATAGCCCCTTACTAGGTCTAATTTGGTAAACACTCTCATCCCATGCATCTTGTACACACAATTAGGCACAACATTTATCAAGAATCGCTCCTGCACAGTCACTTCATTCACCATTCTAAAATCTACACACATCCACAGACTTCCATCCACCTTACGTACAAGGCCCAGGGGGCTGTTCCAGGCACTCTCACTCCACTCTATCACTCCCACTCTCTCAAGCTCCTCACACTGCTCCGCAATCTCTCGCCTTATAGGTGCAGAAAAGTGATAGGACACTGATATGGATGGTATCATCTTCCAAAACTATTTTAATTCAGGAAGCTTAGACACCTCAAAAACCTTGCCTCCACAGCTCAACACACCCCATCTATTCCACAACACCCACACAATGAGTCCCTGTCATCATCACTAACATTTTCATCCATCCTAACTCTTTCTCTCAACTCATCATACTTCCAACTATCACCTTCCTCCGCACTACCTGTCATCACCTGCCGTACCTTGATGAAACTTTCGTCACCCGTACTTACCAATGTGTATAGCAACCGCACACAATCACCTTCATGTATACACCACACAAACAACACCAAAGACAACTCGGCAAGGAGGCCACAAAAAACCCAAGGATTCTCATGTCTAAGATCCCATCATGCACATGCACACTCACTCTTACTAACTTGCTCGCGTCCACACCATATATACATATTCACACTAGTCCACCATTGGTGATCCCAAGACTATCCAGCCACGCAACTTTCACACTAACAACTTCCTGACCTCACTCAGCACTTATACCCCTCTCTTTTGCAACCAACGGCACCCGCTTCCATTACCCACCATTTAATGTTATCCCCTCCATCCCATCCAAGACAACTCTCTACATACATTCCCTTTCATATGCAATTTAATCATATTTGTGCTTGGACGGACCACCATCCCGCGACTTCTTCAAGAACCTGTACTCTAGCAACATATCATATTTATCATTCACTGCCTCGATCACATAAAAGTCACTTTCATCCATCTCCTTACATTCAGATTTATAAAGTCACACAGTCTCAGGCATAGTAGATAACAACTTTCTCACTAACTCCTTACACTCATTTATTCCCTTGTCCCCAAACATTTTCCTAGCTAATGTCTCCAACCGGCATATATACATAGACAATGACTCACCAACATTCATTCTTGCCTTCTCAAAATCATTCTTCTTCCTATACCTAGCACTACTTTTGCCCTCCTAGCCTGTTTCCATAATCCTGAGTTTTTTAACACTTACATATGATACATCTCCCACACTCATCATTATCCCATACATACTCAAAAAAAATCCTTTCAAAAAGTTTACCGAAACTATCTTGCCCAAACTATCTTGTTATCCCCATACTTAGCCACACAATATTTCTACTCTCTAAAACAAAGTACCCTATGTCCCTACTACCACATTCCTCATACTTCTTACATCGGGGTAGCTCTCTTACCCTTCTTCTTCCTACCTACTAATTCCCACTTACCACTATCTAAATCTCTCTCATTCTGTTCATTACTCTCATCCTTTTTTTCCAGCATTCTCAATTCCTTTCACATCCTGTCTATCATCCTTACTAACTTTCTGTCCCTTATTCCTTCTTCTTTCTTCTCAAGCCTTTCCTATCCTTAGCCTCATTCCTATCCTTATCCTGTCTCCCTCCTTTCTTATCCTCTCTTACTACAATCATATCACCTTCACCACTTGCACTCTTATCCACTCGCTCTTCCACTTTCTTTACCACTCCTGGCCTGTCACAGGGCCCAGGAGACCTACCTCCAACAGCTCCAAAAAACCCTTTCATCATTTCCTTCATCATGTCTCGCACATCATGCATCATTGATCCCAACTTTTCATCTATCTTCTCAACCATCTGCTGCTCTGTCTCTTTCACTTACGCTTTCATTCCCTCTTCTGCACTTCTCATTGCTCCTCCCAACCCTTCCAATTTCCCTCTATACTCCTCATTCTCAATACTAATCCTCTCGTACTCTTCTTCCACTCTTTACTTAGCTTCCCTCATCAACCACAACTCCTCCTTCAGCCCCTCCACTTCAGTTAAACCTTCCATACTTTCTTTGTCAATCACACAACTCACTACACTAATCGTCCTGCAGCTGCCACACCAGCAATCCCTGTTCAGGCGCCAAAATAATGTGGCGGAATAAAACACACACAAAATAAAGCAACAAGATTTCCCCACATTTACTTTATCAAACATAGCTGACAAATAGTTCCCCTAGCCACCCTTTCCCTTTACTAACACATTTACTCACCTCAGACTCGAGATATTCAGGGTGAGACACTGAGCCATGCGCTGGATACAGTTGTTGAGACACAAGAACCGCTGAATTCAACTCACTGCATAAACATCACCAACAACACCAAAGACAAATCGACAAATCAACACACAAAAATCTGCCACCAGTCTCCAACAAACAACTCACAACCATCAAAACACAAAATCAAATAAAACAGACACTCTTTAGCTCGACAACAGCCAGACAGACAAAGACACACACACAACCACTACACAATATCAAAATCAATTACATCGCATAGCAACAATTTACCATCAATAGAATCTGCCTTATCTCTGTCCTCTACGATTTCCCATCACAGACTGATTGATTCTGACCCAGCAACTGCACCAGCAGACAACCCAAAACGATTGCCTAACAAGCAAACCACTCGTTAACTACCCGTTCACAGGAACACAAATAACCTAACGAGACAACAAACAAACAACCAGCCACCCTCACCTTCTCTCTCTCTCTCTCTCTCTCACACACGCACACACACACACACAAGCGGCCCTTGAGAACATTGTCAAGTACAACAACCAGATCTCTCCTCCACACCGCGTATATACTCATGTAACCATGCATAACTAAATCACCATAAAATGGCACCATAATTTCCACTGCATTTACAACACTCGTCATATCTACACACAGTGAACAATGCCACTGCCTTAGGAGGCTGGCTGACTCTTCGACCACTCGAATTTCGCTGACTTCAACACCTTTGTCAACAGTAGGGGGACAGTTGCCATAAATACCTAAATATAATCACTTATTCCTATTATCTATCTAATCCTCTAACTCCCATGTAATCCCCAGTCTCTCCAGAAACGTAATCCATAGGCCTGATTGCCCTTCCAGTCTGCCACCACTGTTATGGGGTCAAAGGACCACATTTAACTAAAAGGAGAAAACTCCAAAATGAAAGCGTGACCTACCTTCGTTTCTTCCCATTGCCTGCCATCCCTGTAGCTAGCTGAAAATCAATCATTAAATCTCGCTATACAAAAAAGATAATCTTATTTCCCCAAAATCTCTAACATGTAAATGAAATTAAAGAAATCCCCCCAAAAATCCTTTAAACACCACTACTCATCTACGTGATCATATTGGACATAACTATCCCCACTTATCCTCACTTATCAGTAACTCCATGAGTCTTTAACAATAAACGTTATATAAAAGTCTAGAGAATTCATTTTTAGGTAGCAACAACCGAATCCATCTGAAAAGGAAACCATAATTATCAAACAATGAAATGCATCAATAAGTGCAATGGATAAATGTCCTATAAATCTTTCTGCATTTCCCCTTCCTTGAAGCTGAAATCAGCGTCACTACAAGTTTTTTTCAAAGTCTTTCTTGCACTTTACCCTATCTCCATGGCTCTCCAAGCACCTCCTATGGCCTGGTTTCTCGCTCAACTTCTCTCACACTAAGGATTTCATTCCATTCATTTGTTCTAACAGACATATGCACTTACACTTACTAATGGACATACGAATGCATGTGAGCTTGTTTCTTTTCTGTTCCGACGTACGTGCGTTTTCCATTTCCCATGTACAAATCTCATCTACCACACATATTGGTGACCTCACGCAGCCTTTTCTTCTGGCTATCCAGGTCATTTATGCGGCCGCGATCTCTCCGGTACGATTAGATGTGTTTATGAAATTTGTCCTGCACATATCACAAACACCAAACACTCGAGGTTGAACTATTTTCACGTTGCTGCTTGCCACTCAGGTTATCGACCCTACTTTATCTAATTTAGTGTGTCCATTTATACATGCATCCAGTGCCGTGTTTCATGTAGGTGTGTGTGTCGTGTGTGAGAGAGAGAGAGAGAGAGAGAGACGAGAGAGAGAGAGAGAGAGAGAGAGAGAGTAGTTGCTATATGAATGAGAATGTGAATGGTACAAACAAACAATAAATGCATTTTTTATAGATGATATCTTATTCAACCAATTTCTCAAGAGGAAGTCATTCAGCAGTTTTAGACAGCGTACATATTTCATAACCCCCACAACGATTCCATTATCTTAATAGCTGATGCAGTGTAGTAACCTGATATGTCCAAAGTGAATGTTCGTTAAAACTGAAGTGTTTTAGTTTTGCATCATTGACAGCTGGCCACAATATCATTACGTAAACAGCAGATTGGGAGGGACCTGTCTTACTCATTTATAGCTCTGGCGGATGACGTCACCTGATATATCAAACATGAGATTCTTCTCGTGGAGGGATGCTGTATGAGTGATTAGGCCTTCAGGTTATTTGTAACACCATATATATTTCCTTTATTGCTAATTTGAAATATAAGATAAAAAATATATTTGTGTATATTTAAACCATGGTAATTTCAATTATTTTTAGGTATTCTGCATCCAGATATCAAACCAACTTTTACTCTTTTCCTAGTCTCGTCTGTTCCCTTGTAATTTCTTAGTTTGGTACTTCTTTGTTTTCTTAGACATTACCACATGTTTTTTGTCTATTTTCTCCCGTCCAATACTCCCCTCTCTCAATATCTTTTAAATTCCAGGTTACTCATTTCTCTTTCATTTTTACATCTGAAAGTCAAACACCTTTTATTTCAACTAGATAAGGAACAATCTTTTTCGCTTTCCTCTCGCAAATCTTGAACATTTTCTTGCTCACAGTAAGAGTTTTTCACAAAGCGTACATGTGTTTTACTCAAAGAGAAAGCCTTTGTAGTTGAAAGGTTAAAAACACGATTTAAACTTTGATTTATGCTGAGAAGAAAAAATCAGGAAATATTTGTTTACATTTGACATCGTCAGGGATTGCGTTTAGTGCATTTTATGTTCTGATTCTGGTATGTAGACCAGGCAGATATATGAACACAGTGAAACCAAATATCATGCAAAATCAAAGTAAAAAATGTCGTGTGGTGGGAGAGAAAAGTTAAAAAAATTATATGCAATCTCACATATTTTTTCAAAATTCAAGGCAAAACTGTGCAACATTTTTGGTAAAAATGAAAAATCATATGGAAATAACTCGAGCTACTTTCCAAATTAGCATTACCATCATACATCTAGATATTGCAAATAATCTCTATATGTAATATTCTTCTATAAATACATACAAACTAAAAACTAAATCGACCTTAAGTCTACTAAGAAAGTGATTTATGCAATCAAATACAAAACAAATCTCTATTTTCTAATTGTTTGTTTGTTCCTGTTACAATGATAACGGAAATAAATGAATAATTGTCATCAATTCTGGACAATTCTATGGCTCTCTTTCATTTAGAAGAAAATTCCCACGTTTTTATTCATGTGAATAATCTTTCACTCAAAGGGGCATTTCATTAATTGTTTTTCCCAATCGGCATATTTTTCATTTAACACGATAATATCTACCAGGGCTAAATTACTACATCAGAGGCTGTATCGGAATTCTCATGCAATGGCTTAGCCATTTACCAAAGCAATACAATTCGTATAGAAACACCAACTCCATGCTCCAAGTCTGACCAGCCGATACTAATATTATTTCCATCTTTGGATTCGATTCACTTTCAGTATTCACTGGCATCCCAGAGTTCAAGAATTTGGCCGAAGTTTATGTAACCGGGACAGAATGTTTTCAGGTATAATTTAATTCTTTGTTGAAGAATTAGTGCCTTATTCTCCTGGTCACAAAAAGAAACTAAACACACACACACACACACACACACACACACACATATATATATATATATATATATATATATATATATATATATATATATATATATATATATATATTACGTGGTCAAAATGACCACGTTTAACCAAAAGGAGTATTCCTAACTCTGGTAACGCGACCTACCTTCAACGCAGCCATCGCCATCATCTCTGTAGCTAAAATCAGTCATTAAAACTTAGGCTAATTCAAACTCTTGAGATATAAAAAATAGTCTTTATATCCCCAAAAGCCAAAATATCTAACATGAAAATTGATTAGAATGAATTAAAAATCCAAAAATCATTAAGCCGTCATTACTGTTCTGCATAATCATACTGAATAGAACTATCCCAACTTATTCTCACTGTCATCAGTCTTTCTCACACACATATAGCAAATAAGGAAGATCCTTTTGCCGAATTAAATGAAAGCTGGAAAATTCTTTGAAACAAATGCAGAATAAAGAAGGGAACAATCTAAAATAAAATGATATTAAATTCATTGTACCTCACTGCAATTTTATTGCGAATACAGACACATGAATTTATAATTGAAATTTATGGCTTAAATTACAAATTTAAATTTATTATTTAAACGGAAATGGTTCATTCTTTGTCGCTCTTTCTCCCGTATGTATATATATATTTATATGTATATATATATATGTGTAATATATATATATTATTATATATATATAAATATATATATACAAGTATATATATATATAGATATAATATAAATATATATATGTGAATATTATATATATATATATATATATATATATATATATATATATATATATTTATATATATATGGATATATCATATATATATACTTTATATACATATATATATGTATATACTAGATAAATATATATATATAGATATAATACATATATATATAAGATATATATATATCTATATATATATTAATAATTAATATATATATATATATTAATATACATAAATAATTATATATTATATACATTATATAATATATATATATATATATATATATAATATATATATATATATATATAATATAAAATATATATATTTATATTACCTATATTGTATAGTATATATATATATATATATATATATATATATATATATATATATATATATATATATTAATCACATAAGGAGAGAGAGAGAATAAACCATTTCTATTTCATGCAACTGTATTTGCAATAAAAATACAGTGAAGTATAAGGAATTTAATGTAATTATATTTTAGATTGTTCCCTTTCTTTATTCTGCATTTGTTTCGACGAATTTTCCATCTTTCATCTAATTCGGCAAAAGGATCTTCCTTCTTTTCCTATCACGATGCATAAGTTCAAAATAGTGGCTCATTGTTCATTTCACTTGGAACCTCCAAAACATTTTATGGAATGGACGGGAATCGATCGCTCTTAGTAAGTTGGACTGGGACCTCAGTCAAATTAATCTGACACTGATGTTAGTTATAATTTGTATTTAAATTTGAAATTTAATTTTGGTGACTTTTATCGATGTAGGGGATATGGTTTTTTTTTTACGCTTGATGCTGGAAAACTTTTACCCGAGAAGAGCTGTGGTATCAACACTAAACCAGTCCCACAAAATTCTGTTGGCTCAATAAAGAGTCAAATTCAGGAGATATTTGTCCTCAGCTGTCATTGTAGAATGAATTACTACAGCTGTGGCTGTGTTTACCTTCCTTTCTAACACGACTCCACGAGCACTTAGAGTAATAGCCTACTCGCGTTTTTTATCGCTCATCCTCCTCTTCTTCCTCCTGCTCCTCCACCTCCTCCTTCTGCCTCCTCCTTCTCCTGCTCCTCCTCCTCTTCCTTACATGACCTTTTTTATGCATTTTTTTATAGAAAGAAAATACATCAGCTAAAACAAGCTTGGAGTGATGATTATATTTATTCGGAAATAAATTACTATTATTATTTTGTTGAGGATCTTGCAATGATAATTTCCGTCTCAGACAAATATACCGTGTTCATACTTTAAAGAAAACAGGAAGGACTAATTTTTTTTCAGATAATTATTTCATAGGAACTTACCGAGTTCTCCTGAAAGTTTCTAAGTGAGCCTTTCTGTGTGCAACCATTGTTTTGATATGCGTTGAAAAATTATAAAGATACTTTTCCGTAATGGTCCCAGCCTCCATGATTTCATTGTTTCTTAGTGCTGTTCAAATGAATTCAGAAGAAGATTACATAACATGTTTATTTCTTTGAAGATTCCAGGTATTCATGTCCTTTTACGAGGAATATATTACCCCCATACGCTTGCAAGAAACTGTGTTTATAGGTGTTTGTACTTTGGGAATCTGGATACATTATTTTTCTTCTTTGTAGCATTTAGAGTTTACCACCTAACATTCATTAAATTATATTTTCTACTAGTTCGCACAACTTTTAATTCAGTACTTTTCATTGTACAACAGATTACAAACAAACCACTCTATCATGAGTCATACCTATGTGCGCGAGCTATTAATATATAATATATATAGATATATATATATTATATATATATATATATATATATATATATATATATACATCAACTATTGAATATTACAAATAAAACACTTAATCAAATTAATCTCAATGGGAATATGAACTTTATAGGTCATTTACTGAAATATTGCCAAGTGAAATTTAATAAGTTCACGCCTTAAACTTTCATTATCACAATGAAATTTCAGATTCCGCGGGTTTAAAAGCGGCAGAATAGAATGGAATGTGAAGGCTAATACGAATTCTTTGTTCTGATTGCTGATAAATCAACGAGTCGCCCTCTGTGAGCTCAACCATTACCATATTGTCATAGTTATTCTCATAGTGATTGATAATTCAAATAACTTTATCTGAATTACCAACGACTGTTAAACTATAAGCAATTTGTTGTTACTTGAAAAAGCTTAACTTCAGTGATATGTTCTGTTGTGAAGTGAGCTGCAATGTGCTTTGGAATACAATAGAATTATATGGGTATCGAGAACAAATACATTAAACAAGTAATTGCTCATGAACACATATGAATTGTCTGTATTTGCAAACAGATATATTCATATGTATTTGTATGTGTGTGTTAGAGAGAGAGAGAGAGAGAGAGAGAGAGAGAGAGAGAGAGAGAGAGAGAGAGAGAGAGAGCAATATTATAGGAGAAATAAGAATGCATGGAATATAATTTTACAGGATATAAAGCACACATAAATGTTAACTGAGAATATTCGTTTGAAATGCTCACGAAAGGGCTTTGATGCTAAGCCAACAAATTCTGTTGGGAATACAAAAAGAGGCTTAGCCTCGCCCTAATAGGATTTGAGAATCACAGCGGCGCCTCACCGGACATTATTTGTTTGTTTGTTCATTTTTATTCTCTTTGCCAGCCCGAATTCAAGTTAATTTCGAACTGCGAGTTATCTTTCTTTACGGTGAACGAGTATACTGCTTTAGTTACATTTTCGTTTGTGTTTTTATATGCATTCACCGTATGTAATATTTTCAGTGACTTAACGAATCATCAACCAATTAAGATTATATTTTTTGAGGTGTTAATTTCATACTTGCTATAGCTACTACATCGATACACACACACACACACACAAACATAGTATATATATATATATATATATATATATATATATATATATATATATATATATATATATACATACTATGTTTGTGTGTGTGTGTGTGTGTATCGATGTAGTAGCTATAGCAAGTATGAAATTAACACCTCAAAAATATAATCTTAATTGGTTGATGATTCGTTAAGTCACTGAAATATTACATACGGTGAATGCATATAAAAACACAAACGAAAATGTAACTAAAGCATATATATATATATATATATATATATATATATATATATATATATATATGATATATGATATATATATATATATATATATATATATATATATATATATATATATATATGCGTGTGTGTGTGTGTGTCACTTCGAGCTAAGGCGGTTGCAGGCTGAGCTGAGGAGTTTGCTTCAATCAGATGTGTTTGAAGGCACCAGGCGGAGAATGGGTGAGATAGCCTCCCGTAGGAGAGTGAGTATTTTCGTATTTTATTGGATAAATTGAACAGGTTATGTAGAAACTCCCCATGGTCAAAGGTTTTTAGGGAGGGTCTCATTTTAAAATCTATCTTCACTGGTTTTAACCACTGGAGAAAAGAAGCCTTGTGTTTAGGGTTCAATTTTTGCATGGGTTCGGGGATAATTTTTCGTTGAAGGACTAAGCATTATTAATAGGTTCAATTATCAAAATCAAGATTCTCAAATTAATTTTCAAAGGGATGTTTGGCAGCCTGTGCTATTGAACCACAGACACAGAGATGCGGTTAGCAGGTTGGGTAGAAATAAAGAAGTTAAAATCATGAAGGGTGGGGCAGTTGTTATTATGAACATTGATGATTACACAATATAGATTTTGAAATTATTGGATGATGAAATACATATACGAAGCTTGTATCGATTCCTTCGATTAGTGAGATACAGAAAGAATTTAATAGACAGCTTAAGGCTATCAGCAGCCGGGTTATGGATAGAGATTTGCGTGATAATTTATTACTTAAAATGACTTCTGATAAGAATCCGTTCCTTCCGGATTTTTATGGCATACCTAAAGCACATAAACCAGGGTGCCCATTGAGACCTATAGTGTCAACGTGTGGTGCTCCTCAGTCATTTACGTCATTTATCAGACTTTATTGAGAGAATACGGAATATAGGCCATTGCGAGGGTAAAATGATGAGTTTAGAAGTTAATGCATTATTTACAAATGTCCCATTAGATTTCGTTTTAAACAAACTCAAGGAAAAAGAAAGGGAGGGTACCTTTAATCCACAAATTCCTGTTGACATTTTAATTGATTTGATTAAGCTTTGCGTTAGCTCAACTGTATTTAGTTTCAGAGGGCAGGGTTACCGACAAAACTTCGGAATAGCTATGGGGTCACCATTGTCTCCAGTGTTGGCTAATTTGTGCATGGAATTGTTTGAAGCTGATTTAGTTAGCCGTTGTCCTGAGGACATTAAGCCTTTTCTATGGGTCAGATATGTTGACGATATCTTTTTTATTTATAAAGGTAGTGTTATTCAGTTTAACCGTTTTTTTTTAGAATTTGTTAATAACTTGATGCCATCCGTTAACTTTTCAGTTGAATTTGAGGTCGACAATAATTTACCATTTCTGGACGTTCTTGACCCTGTTACTTTTAACTTTACATTTAGTATATACAGAAAAGACACCAACGCATAAATGTGCATTAATTTTTATTCATACCATAACCAACGTATAAAGTCTAATGTAATCGTCAACATAGTAACGAGAGGGCTTCGGATTTGTGATCCACAGTGCATAAACAAGGAAATGTAACATATAAGAGAGGTTTTCACGAGACTGGGATCCCAAGATATTTATTGACCAAGCGTTTACCAAGTCTAGAAAAATCTTTTATAATCCACCGACCGGGAAAATATGAATTCAAAGTAGTCAGTGTGTATTCCGCTTCCTTATCATCATAGTTTGGAAAGGGTGCAACATTTATTAAAACAGAATAGGGAAATAGGTTGGATTTAGCTTTTAGGTATAATACCTCGTTAAAATCAAAGTTGATTAGGAATCATGAAAAAGAAAGGAAAGATGACGTTGGGGTTTACGTGGTACCGTGTAAAGATTGCAATAAGTGTTATTATGGGGAATCAGGCAGGGGATTAGGTATAAGATTAGAGGAGCATAAGTGATCATGTAGGATGGGATCGAAATATAGTTCAGTTGCCAGACACACGTTTGAGTTAGGGCATGTAATTGACTGGGAAGGAGTGAGGGTAATTTACAAAGATAATAACGTAAGTAGATGCAGAGTAGTTGAAGGGGCTCTTATTAATATTTTAAACGTGTTTGATTTTAACAAATCATTTACCCAAGAGGATACATTTTTAAATTATTTGGTTCTTAAAACTGTAAATATTAGTACAGACGTTGTTTGCACCACTCCTACTGCCCAGGTTGTCTCTCTTTCTCCTGCCCAGGCACTGGAAGGGAAGAACCTCCCTTGCAGGTGCCGATGCAGAAGTTTTGGACGAGGGAACAGCCGAACACACAGACATTTGGCCAGACATTTGAACGAGGGAATAACATGATTGAGATAGTTTGTTTTGGTTATTATCTCCCTTGGAGACGGTCTACTGATCAAGTAGACGTAAGCTCCCGTCTTTTATGTATTTTTAATACACATTTTACATAAGATATTCCAATTACGTTATGGAGATTTTTTTTAGATATATATATATATATATATATATATATATATATATATATATATATATATATTTATATCTCTAAAAAAAACACCATAAGTAATACATATATATATATATATATATATATATATATATATATATATATATATATATTATGGCAACTCTAAGATGTATGTAATAAGGTCCATGTCACTAACTATCAGAAAAAAATAACCGTTTATACGTGGTTTATTTAACTATGAACACATTATATTCACTATAATGGAGAGAGCTACCAAAAAATCCTCATTAAGATAATGATGGTAAGTTGCTTCTATTAAAGTATTGTCCATACTTCAAACTGTCTTCATATATATATATATATATAATATATATATATATATATATATACATATACATATATATATATATATATATATATATATATAAATGTATATAATATATATATATATATATATATATATATAGACAATAGATTTTTTCTCCGCTTGATCTTTCGATCATCTCGATTTTTCCGCTAAACTACCTTACCATTGAATATTGCTCCCACAAATCTCGCTTTACTAAGCATCCAGAAAGACAGAGGCCAAAGCAAAACATGAGATGGATGTTATCTCAAGTGTTTGTTGCAGAGAAGTTTAACGCAGGTTCCGAGGTAATTCGCTCTACATTGACTGCTAAGGGCAAACATATCCTAGATGTGGCATATTAATGAGAAAATATACAGCCTTGGTAGTTTACTGTGCTGACACAACAGACTGAAAAACGTAGCCACTTCTAACTAATATTTTTAAGGTAAACGTTTGTGAGTGTGGTAGTAATGAAGTGCCGAGTCTGGTGATAACTATTTACTTACAAAACTTCCACACAGGTCATAGCTGATGTGAGCCGCAAATCAATCGCGACCTCTTGGACAGATCGAGGAAGGGATTAAATATAAGGATCTGCGTTTCTTCACACACATAAATTCACATATGATTGGATACAAGATATCTTATTGACAATTGTACATACATTATTGAAAGGCTAGCATAACATGTACAAAATGAAGATAATACATGAAAGGTGGCAATAGTGGTGATTGAGATGTATGCATTAAATATGTGAGAGAATTAATGTATTCTCTCGCCCTCATGACCTGTCCTACTGCGTTACTCATCAAGGGAGAAAGCTCTGCTATGATTTGGGTGGTTGATCAGCCTGATGAGTGGGATAGGTTGTGGGCAAGAGCAAAGGCTCTCCTTCTTAGCACTTTGGCAAGTGTAGGTGAGGGCAACCAGTACTTATCTCACAGGTGATTAGTTGATTGACAGGTCACTCCATGTGAGGGCGGAATTGATCAGCCGCACTCGCTGCAGGCCCTCATCGTTATTCTGTGCCTTACTATCTCGGTATAAGGTATACTGATTTGGATGGTGTTGATGTAGCTTCTTGATAGGGTGTCCACCACGATGTTCGCTGTACCACTCTATAGTACTGGAGTGCTTGGTTACTACAAACAGGCCGTTCTTCTCGCGCTGAGCATGCGTCTGCTGACTTTGTGAAATGCGCGCACCAGTGGTTGATGTTCCAGCTGCACTACGAACTGTCACTACTCGAATATGTGGACTGCTTTGCAGACTGCGAGGCACTCCCTGTCAAATATGAAATACTTTTGCTCTTGAAGGCTGGTGGACGACAACCATCATCAGTGTCCCACTCAAGAACGGCACCGTGCATCGCCAAATTACTCACGTCGTTTGTCCGAGTGAGGGATCAAGGGCTCAAAGGAAATATTAGTGTTTTTTAGATGTTATTGCTTCTTTTGCTAAAATGAATGTTTTATCTTTAATTTTTCCAATGATTGATATGAATCTGTGGTAGTAATTTATTAAACCGTAAAATTCTTGCACTGATTTCACAGTTATTGTTTTTACTTTCGCTGTCAGAGGTTTAATGCCCTCTGGACTCAATTTATATACCAGAAAGTCCTTAGTTTTCTTTGACTGTTGACAGTCATCTTGCACTATTAATAATTTTCTCTCAGTCTTTGGAGTGCCATTTTTCACATCTTTGAGGTCTTGGCCTTAATTTCTGTTGACGATCAGTATGTCATTAACATATATCATGAAGAATGGAAGGTCGCCAAGCAGGTTATCCATTTTGTTGATCAGTTGTTGTGAATATTCTCTCTCCGTACATTTGGTTTGTTATACCTTTAATATTATGCAGATGGGTCTGTCCAATTTTGTTTTCACATTCTTTTGTCAGTAATCTCTGCAAGGGCACCATGTTCCATCTGACTTTGGTACCATGTAAGGGTGACGTTCATGGGCTGGAGGCTTTCTGGCATATTCCCAGTTCTTCCATCTTGAATACCCTTTTCCTATCAATGAGCTTTACTGGGACCAGCCAACTGAATCGAGAGTGGATCGGTTGGCTTTTGACACCTATGCTTGTTTTGTTGGGTGGTGCTTCAGGTTGTCTCTATTTCTATCCTTTCTTTTGGTGGATGTCGGGTGTAATGAGGTATATTGTTCTTCTTGATGACTTGTCATTGTTGTACGTCTGCTCAGCTTGTGGGGAGATGATTTCTGTATTGTTCTTACGATCATCTGTTCAGATACTCTGTCGATTAGTAGGTCGTGCTGTTAGGAAATCTGCTGTGATGAACGACCGGTCGTATTCTTTCCCATTTCCTGCCTTCTGTTCATTATCGGTGGTGCTCTGCAACAGAGGAGAGGAATTACTTAGTTGGGCCATTAACTACTTTCTTTATCACCGTCTCCGTTGGAGATCTGATGACTGGGGGCAGCCATTCTTGACATGTTTGTCTTGTTTACCCTCACACATTTTATGTTAAATTGTTCATTTGACTGAAGATGAACCCAGGGTAGAGTTCGACAGATTTTTTTTACATAGTTTTATAAAATTTTACTACCGCTACCATTAATATGTTATTAAAGAACATTACTTGTCCCCTCGTAATTGAGATTTCTACCCACCAATGTACAAAATGATAATAATGCACGACAGGTGACATTAGTGGTGAATGAGATGTTTGCATAAAATACGTATGAGAGAATTTGTGTTTTCTCTCGACCACGTGACGTTTACTCCATTTTGCTCATTATGGGAGGAAGCAGATTTTGATCGTGTGCCTGCCACATCGGGGCTACACGTTTCTAGGAAATTGCTTCATATTGAGATTGATTTTACTTAGGTTCATAAAGACAAGTAAAAATGCCAGTGTGGCCTCAGCCACGGCCCATAAAAACTCTTAGCCGTGGCCATGAAACTCGTCCACGGTATGATGGTGGCCTGTGTTGTTCGTACCTGTTCATAAGTTTGATGATGTGGGTGATGATCAACATCTGCAGTCCTCTAGCCTCAGTAGCTTTTATGATCTGAGGGCAGGCGGACAGACAAAGATGGTACAATATTTCATTTCACAGAAAACTGAAAACAGATACCAGCTACGCGAGATGAATATCAATCCTATTGCATATTTTAAAAGATTCTTTAAGTATGAAAGTGACGTTTTGAACAGTGACAACAAACCTAAAAACAAAATTTCATAACCTTGCAAATGCCATCGACGTTTGTATAATTTTATACATGGTATAAATTATTATCCTTGAAATATATAGTAAAAAATATTTTAAAACTTATCCCAAAATTTGACATCAAAACAAAATTTCAATTCGAATTGCAAATTATAATTAACATTAGCCTTGGAGAAAGATCTCCCTGGAACTCTTCCTACTTTATAAAAGCAATTTTTTCCCCTTGATTACTAGAAATGTTTCGGGGGTTCCACGTGATTGCCCAATAAGCCACCGCTTTAAACTTAATGAATCTTGAATGAAAAGAAAGCCAGGCCCTTTTAAAGCATTAAATGAGAGAGAGAGAGAGAGAGAGAGAGAGAGAGAGAGAGAGCATTTTTTTTACTTCAGTAAGAAGACATAGTGAAAATAAGAGTATACTTTAGAGTTTTTATTTATGAATATACAATCAAAATCAAATGTCAAATCAATTTCATCAAAATTAGTTAATCAACCTTTTTGCTATCAGGGATGAACTGTATGATAGATTCCCAATTTACTGATAGCAGTTACTCTTCTCTGACAATATTTATATCTCTTTATTCTAATTTACTCTAAGTTCTTCCAATCTATGGTTATTTAGGAATACTCGACGATTGTCAGTAATAATAAATTATAATTTTCGGAACATCTTTCATTCCATCCTCTTCTCCCTCTGAAACATAAGTGATCAGTTGCACCTGTGAGATTTGGTTCTAAGGGTAAACTAACTTTGTTATTCATGGCCGTTTCTTTAACATTTTTCGAACTTTTCATGATATAGTCACCCAAAATATATCACAATATATGACTCTAGCTCACTCTCTCTCCATTGTTCATATAATTATCTTTCCTTACTAGAAACCATTATAGTCACATATAAAATATATAATTAATCTAGTATTTCTCCGTTCTATCTATATTAAAATTATTCATTTCGTCTTCAATATTGGCACATTACACATTCTCATTAAATGTAATCTTCATTCATATCTTGATATTCCTTTGAGATTGTGACTTCTAATTCCAGAAATTTCATGAACTTCCTAAACGACGACATTCTTGGAAAAAAATTGTATTTAATATATATTATTCCAACAGGTAGACAACTAAGTTGGTTGGTAAAAGAAAAATTCACTATCCTATAATATCAGTTTTATTTCCTCCTTTCTAGAACACCATGAATTAATATGGTGTCTTCCTTTATTGTTTTGATGTTCCCAACTCACTGTTTACCAAGATTTCCTGAGTGCAAAAAGTTACCTTCAATAGAAAATGTGCCAAAATTAAGTTGGAATGCCAAACACAAATAAACCAGAAAAAAACATGAAGGAAAAACTATGCAACAACGTGTGCAGTTTCACTGTTACTAAACACGTTGTTGCATAGTTATTCCTTCATGTTTTTTCGGATTTATTTGTGTTTTGTATTCAAGCTTATTTTTGGCACATTTTCTATTAAAGGTAACTTTTTTGCGCTCAGGAAATCTTGGTAAACAGTGGGGTGGGAACATCAAAACAATTAAGGAAGACACCATATTAATTCATTGTGTTCTAGAAAATAGGAAATAAAATTTATATTTTAGTATAGCGAATTTTTATTATCCCAACCAACTTAGTTGTCTACCTGTTGGAATAATATATATTAAATAAAACATTTTTCCAAGACTTTCGTCGTTCAGGAAAGGTCATGAAATCCCTGGAATTAGAGGTTACAACCTCAAAGGAATATCAAGATATGAATGAAGGTTTCAGTGTGGAATGTGCCAATATTGCCAACTCTGACATATTTCAATAAAGGACAATAATTAAATATATAGCCATATTTTTTATATTAAGGTTTAAATGCATCCACAAGTTTGAATATACTTTAACCATACCTTTAAACAAGCTTCTATTTTTAAAGTTATATTTGTTCTGACTTTTGGCGGACATCAGCAACTGAAATAAAGGTCGGTTGACAATCCTGTAACAGGGAGCTGTCTCAACACACAAAACAATACAGAATAAAACAATGTTTAACTCAAAGGCTACAATATGTTATATTTCACCCGCTTGAAGTAACCAAACTGAAAAACTCAAGAATTTCTTAAGGCTTACTGCTAAGACACCGAAGTAAAATTATGCAAAACATTGAGCATGTTAAGAGTACATAATTATATTGAGTTGATTGGTATCATTAATGACCAACCTCCAGTCATATTTGGGGCTTCTTGGTTGATCTCGATGATAGTCGGCAACTGTAGCTTCTGTCCAGGGTGGGGCCGATGGCTTTATTTTCTCCATGTTAAAAAACAATGTTTTGATAGACAATTAAGGGAAACAGCATATCCAGTTTGAAAAACAGCGTGCAGTCGTAAAAAAGCCACCCAGTATGAGAGCTCAGGTATCTTGATGTTTATTCTCTCAACGTGCCTCACTCCACTCCAATAATTCTTGCCTGTCTTACGCTGTAACTTTTTTTATTTACATCAGCAACACCCAAACAACCGTAGTATGGATGTTTTCCTGTGAATAGCAAAGCAAGCAAACAATATCCATTTCCTTATTAATTCCCATGGAATGGGAGGAAACCAATTCAGATGAAATAAGGTTGCCCAATACCGATCATAAACTTATGAATAAACTACAGTTTCCTGCATTCAATCATAAGAAACATATAATCGTAAAAACATACTTCCTAACATTCCCCCGACAAGGTTCAACAATTTGAAAAAAACTGTTGAAAAGAAAATAAAACATAAATGCAGACATAAAAACACAACAAGACCACAAGATTTAATCATCAGACCAAATTCTTTGGTCTTTTTGATAGATGCCAAAGCAGCCTTCCTAGTCCTACTTTTGGGCCTAACTGATATAGTGCTAAGTCTTGGGAAGGTCACCTGCTAAGTCTTTTGTATCTTCCGAGGAATTTTCAAATGACAATAAAGGAATCAAGCACCTCACATGTCTTTCAGTCAATTCTGGTGTTCTACCCTTCATGACAACCACACCAGTTGTCTCTCCCTCAGTATTGGTGATTATCTGCTTAACAATTCCCATTGGCAAGTTTACAGGTTTAACATTATCCTCTTTTATAAGCAATGTATATCACCAACAACTATTTTATCATGATTGTGGGATTTATGTCTGTCTTTGGTGTCTATTGCCTGGCTAAAAGTAGACAAATTCACCTTGATATAAATCAAACAGTTGATATCTAACTTTTCTGAGTTTGGCATATTTATCTTTCAACATATCAGATGGGACTTAACTCAGGCAAGGGTAGTAATTCTGGAATCAAATTGACAGGTCGTAATTTCATAACCTCTAAGGTTCTGATCTCTCAAAGATTCTTTAAAAGCAATGGGTCTCTTATTAACCAAGCTTCTAACTTGACATATCAAAAATTCAAAATTTCTAACTTCAAGAATATTAGTCCCAATGCTCTTATTTATCATCTGTTTTGTTATTTTTACTGCAGTTTCAACAAGAGAACCAAGGGAACTACACCCTTTAAAGTAACTCTCAAACTTGATTGTATTAATGTCATTCTCCTTAAATTACTCATCAGTCTGAGGATCGTTAAGAAAATCAGTTATTTTATTGCCAGCAGCTACTATCCGAGTCCCCAAATCACTAATAACTAGCTGGGGTAATCCAAACTCAAATACATGAATCATAAATGCCCTTAAAAATTCTGGTACGCTTGCAAATAATGCAAGAGCTAACAGATTTTTTTACAACAGAAAATATGTTGGGCAGGTAATAATGTTTTCTCAATAAATTCAACACCCAATAATATCCTACATGTCCCGTCTTTATGTGAGCATCCCTGACAATCAATGAAGTTAATAAACTGTCTTTAGGTAGTAAGTCTGGGAAGAGCACCCTGTGAGAATTAGGTCTATGTCATGGTAATTGCTTCATAGCAAAGAATTACGAGTTAAAGGAAAGGAAAACGCATCTTCGAGAAGTTCTGCAGCAAGGAGGCATTCGTGCATGTTGTTGGAGGTGCCTGTTCTCATGATGGTTCTAGAATCGGCAGGAGTGTTGTGGAACTTGACAGGCGCCGACGTGACATGAGGAACGCCGCGATATCTGATGCAATACTTCGCCGAGAAACTTCTAAATCGTTCACGTAATCTCGGGAGTCTTTGACGTTCGCCGTAGGCCCCCACCCCCAGGTCACCGTATAAATACAACTGACGAAGTAGGAGAAGGCAGATCATCAGTAAGAGTCACAGATCAGGTTATCAGTGAGAGCACGGCAGCAGAGATCACGAGTTAGAGATCAGAGATCATCCGAGAGAGATAAGAGAAGAAGGAACCGACGAAGTATCAGAGAGGAAAAGTTGATTGTGAGTTTGATCGAATTCTGATCAAGTCGTCGCCAGGAGTGGACGACCCGATTTATTTTTCGACGTTGAGCAAGACTTCAGAGAAGAAACGTTCTGCGAGAGGTTTTGAGAAGTCCCTGCCCTTCGAGTATCAAGAATAGACATTATTTTCTGCAATACTGAGTCAAGAAGTCGTCTGCAATTGCAGTTCTCCTTTTGTGAAGCCATCGCTTCGAGTCGCAAAACTGGCCGGCAAGTACTTTCATTAACCCACCGTTTCACCAGTTCACGCATTGTAAGATTTTGCCTTTTTTATGTAAATAGGAGATACCATTCTTAATTTATCTTTGTTAGTAAGCTTGTAAATAAACCTTTGTTCTGTCAGTGTTTCTTTCTATATTTGTATCCCCAGCTTCAACTGTTGGTGTTGAATTCTTTTTGGTTTATCATAATATCAAACCTGTAGCGGACCTCTCACGGGCCTTAACAGTCTATCAAATTTCCCATGTACTCTCAAAACATTATTCTTGTCAGGGTAGATATTCAGCTGAGAAACTAAGACAGTGATATCCTTCCTAGGGCATTGCTTTCTACAACTTCTGGCAATCACGAGCTTCTGCTCTTTGCCTGTAATTTGTTGCAATGCTAGTTTATAAAAATCAAAACTTGTGGGCTTTATATCTAAAGATGAATCAACAGAATCAATTCTAGAAAATGCAGTTTTCCATTTATTCACTGCCATTAAAACTTTAGCATGCACTTTTACTAGTTGAGTCAAGTTAGAAAATCTGTCCACTGGAATCAAATGATTTGTTACTAGGTTTTCTGCTGCTTGGTTAACAGAAACGCCAAAATCTTGAACAAACCAGCTAGGTATTCTGAACTTTAGCACTTCTTCCTGAACATTTGTTTCTTCAAATTGCATATCATTTGGACCAAAACAACAATTAGTACAGGACAAGACCTTACTAGAAACCGAATGAGTAATACAATCCACAGGATTGTTGATTCCTAGAATATCTTTAATCATTATTGGAATCTGCTCACATATCCTATATATGCGTTCGAGCTTGTTATTAACAAATATAGTTCTCTTATTTACTTTATCCAATTTGACAGCACTAGAAAAACTACAAGGCTATCTGAAAATAGTTGTAAATCTGCTATATTAATCTTGGATATACAAAACTGCCCAGTAAGTTCATCATAAAGACTTTAGCACTTCACAACCCAAAACAAGTGCTTGAAGCTCTAGAGAGGGTACAGACTTCGGTTTCAGTGATGAATTAACAAACTTATTCTTAGCCATAAGAAAACTCCTCTTGCTTGACACAACCTCTCTAGTATAAATAACAATTCCATATATCTCAGTTCGTGCATCAACATAGCATTCTAAAATGTACTCAGAATCCCTTTCACCAACAAAATGATAAAATGTAACAGGTGGTGAAGAATTTACCTGATTTACAAGATTTTCCATTCTTTAAGTTGTTGTCCATCAAGGAATTCATCCCAGCTCAATTTGTTATTCATCTTCAAATTGTGCAAAAAAAAATCCTGGATCTGTTCAAAATTGGGCCATTGAAATTAAAGATGTCGAAATTGGAAGTAACAGTTTTGAACACACCTCTTTTCGTATGAGCATTAGGATCTAACATTACTGGCAATGTATATATCTGAGCAGAATCCCTTGCCCATTGAAGACCCAACAGCTTTACCTCATGAGGAGTTTGACCTGATCCTTCACTGCCAATAACTTCTTGCAATGAGGGATCATTTGTAACAAACTGTTGCAAGGGAAACTTATATTTCTAAAAAATTGAAGGCAAAACTTTGTAAACTTCATACAACTTTTCCCATCAACTGCAAGTATATGTGGCATTCTCCATATACAACAGCTGATACAAAAGCCTCTTGACATCAGTCAAATTAGGATCACAATCATCAACAACTAACATATCTAATGTCTTATCGCTTGGCGATAGAACTTTTGTTTTTTCCTTACGGCTGTTATCCGTAAGTAATGTTTGGTTCTCTCATCTCCCATGGATATATTTTAGTAGAGAGGTTCTTTCTGTCTAGAGGAGATGATTCAAACAGGCTAGTTGAACAAGTTAACAACTTTATTCTGTAACTCCCTACTAGGAGATGCAGCTCGGTCGGACGACCGATATGTTGGACTCTTGGCGTGGAACTGCCATTCTAAAGCATCGCGTCGATAGCGGAACATTAGCTATCTAAGCAATTCATATAAAACACATACGTAGTTTCGCCGGCTCGGAAGTTACAAGTTTTCGTTCCGGCGTAGGTTAACAGGTCAACCTCTTCCCATGGAAGTTGTTGTGCAAAGTTATCATAACATAAAAATGTTGACAAGCTTAGAGCTAGATCAGGCTACTGCAGACAGTGCCCATAGCGTAATCTAAGGTCTGCTTTGGTCACGTAATTCTTACATTAGGCTCGGTCTGCTACCTATTCAAGCCTTGAATAACAAAAAAAAAAATTACTTTAAACATTGTTCATAGGAGCGTGCTCGTAACATACTAAGTGATTAAATGCACAAAAAAGGTTCTGTTACATACCCTTGTTGACATATTCATAAACAAAGATAAATGCATGGAAAATATAGATCCATGTTTGGTAATAATAATGATTATGTACCCAAAAATAATAAAATGGTAAAAATCAAAACATGTACATGATTAATATGATAACAGGTAACCTGATTAAGAATAATGGTTACTAAATAATGATTATAGCATGATCATGGATAATAGTTAAAGAGTACTTGTCACTCTTTATAATAGATAAATATAATTGTATAATAGTATAACAATGTAATTCTGCAGAAATTCAATATATAGGGCTGATATGTTTATTAGGTGCCCGAAAATACCTTTAGGCATATATTTAATGTATAATATTGGGCTATAATGATTTATTAGGTGCCCTGGAGATACTTTAACTGTTCAAATGCAAAGGCGTGAGTTCTCTCTTGTCCTACATTGTTGCCAGCATACGGACCCCGCTTTTTCACACACAACACAACTCCAGACAATTCCCTAGGCACGAACTGAAGTGTGCCCGAGGGTTCAAAGGTCGGCCCTAACGCAACGACTTGAGTTTAACGGGTTTTTACGTCTCATCCAGACGGGCCAGTACGTTCCCTTGGAGATCCTTCTGTTTACGCCTCAGCCTACGCCAAGCAAAGATGTTGACGGCGATAACCAATATGGCCGTCACGCTGAACACGGCTAGCAGAATGTAGTAGCGAAGATTTTCTCCACCTGCATAAGTCGATGACGCGTGGGTCATCTCAGCCAGTTGCGTCAGACGATGAGCTACTCGCGCGTTGTATGGGAGAGGTAGTGATGGGATGATCGTTGTTGCCCACGTGTAGTTCGCGAAATACGCCTTCTCACGTATTATCGTGTTGACCCCTCTGACGGTATAATTTGTAGATGTCCCCGTACAAACCATCGGCTGCTACGAAGATAGGGGGCATGGGCGGTGGATGTGTCCGGACACACGACGTCGAATCCGGCCTTATCATAACGGATCCAGGAACCATATTATTTCATCCTGTAATTGAATTTATTACCGAAAAAGGATAAGTTTTCCCCAACAACCTTCGCTTGTATGAGAGAGAGAGCCGTTTAGCACTATGTCTAACTCACATGAATCCGTTGATATAGGATAGAATTCAAAAGAGTCAGCTGTACAAATTTTATTATTCATGGCTTCTGAACAGTGAGTGAGTTTATCTAAGTCTTTAATGACTGTAAATGATTTCTTATCAGAAGAAATCAGTACATGCCCTGTTAAATTGGATATTACTGGGATTTGAGTTATTCGTCATAAAAGTAGGAAACGGTGCTATTTTGTATGATTGCAAGCATCGGAAGAATCAAAAGGAATCGTGATCATAATTCTATAATTTTCAACGCTGACTTGATATTAGGCTATAATAGAATTCTACTTTATGGGCATCCAATAAAGGAATATAACCTAGCTTCTCCCGTCCGTTTTCCAAAGTTAACGTCAAATCTTTAATAGGCATGAGGTGAGGAGATAACACACCCTTTGTTGCTAACGTAATTGCTTCTACGTAATCTTTTGACTTTTCAATAAAATGTGATATTTTCACACGGATATGATCTATTTTCGAACTATAGTAAGCTAAAGTAGCCAGCAAATGTTGAACTTCCATGACCTGATCGATATTATTTGAATGTTCATTAACGATATTCATTATTTGATTGATCGAAGATAACTGGCTGCGAAGTTCTGATAAGGCCATCCGTTTTGTGTTGCAAAAACTCAATTCTTTTATTTTGATTATTTATCTTGAGGCGATTTGAGATTCCTAAGCCTAGATTCGCAACTGATCCTAAGATGTTTAGTCCAGCTAGAATAAGCGGGGTTGCGACGCTCACAGTATTGGTGCCGCACAGACCACATCAGCAGGTCACGAGCGAGTTCTTCTGCCTCGGCGGTTTTATTTTGTATGTCATAAGACAACATTTCCGCGACGCTTAGCGTTTGAGCTAGTGAAATCTCTGAGTTAGCATGAAAATTACCTTCATGCATTTCCTTAAGGGAAATACCAAACCTCATCAGGTCATTCTTTAGTTAAGGACGTCATCTTCAGGTAAGAAAATGGCCTGCATATCTACCTCGATAACAATATTACTTGACACGATAAATACATCATCGATTCTCTCGATAATCGAGCCATGATTAAATTCTATGTCTTTAGTCCTAGCACTCTTTCCATACAACAAAGATGTCTGAATACACAATATCACTCCTAACAATAACAGATTCATTTTTGAAAACCCGCAACACACCGCAGTTGAATAACAACCAGGTGGTGGTGCCTATCTCACTCATACCCACTGTCTTAAAAGTGGTTGCATGAAAATCCACTGCACGGACACCCGGGTTATACCCTAATGTCACAGAAAGCCAAATCCTTATTTTATTGGCATACGATGCTTAGAGATATAAAAAAGCACATAGCAAATTGTCGCACTTGTCAAGAATACAAAGAGATTTCTGTATCAAACAAAACAAAATTGCAACTTGCTTAGATCTTTCCTCAGTTAAAGCAACTTGATTTAAAAGCCTTTCTGATGTCATACCAGAGCAACTTAGAGCCAAACCTAAAATTCCTAAATGCAGTACTTAACTTCTGATTCAAATTAGGACTCGGGTGTATGGCTTGATTATGAGTAACATCTTCACCTAAGTTTGACATCAACACAATTCAACACTTTGTGGTTTCCTTATCAGCTCTAAAGATTGACATGTGAGCTAGAAATTCAAGGAATTTTTCCACATTTGGAATTCTTTCAACTATGCACATTTCTATTTGTTCTTGAATAGCATCATCAACCATACTTAGGTGTTCAGGGTTTCTTTTCAACTTTTTAAAAATTAGAAGCTAGTATTCCCTTACACAAATTGATGTTTCGGCCCAGCAAATAAATGGATGTCCTGTTGTTCCACATTAAGGGTGGTATGTTAGGCAACCCTCATCATTTACTCTAATATTCAACAAGGTGTTTTTTAACCAGTTCGTTATTTAACTCCGAATATTCCTCATTGGGTATATTCTCATAGTTGAGAACTTCCTTCACCTTATCAGCTAGCACTCAATCAGCTATTGCATTTAAGTCCTTATTGTACTGTTTATTAACCTTGATCAATAAAAATTAGAAATATGTCAATTACATCATATCTTGCGATTCATCTAGTATGCATTCCCTAGGCTAAACACATAAGAACTGGCAAGTAAAATTTAACTTCATTCTCCAAAGTAGGAATTTCATCAGCAACTTTAAATGCCTTACTAGCTTCCTGTGAACAATATTCCCATAGGTAGAGTCTAAGTAAATGAATGGATTGATATCACCAAACAATTTAGCTGTGGTCAACATACAATGAGCTGAATTGGTACCCAATTACTAAAAACTTTATCCTAAATTATTTCAATTGTCTGAGAAACAGGGACGTTAGTGAATAACGATTCAACGTCCAAACTGGCTATATACAAATCACCATCCTGTAAAATAATTTCTTGTTGAAATACTATAACCATTCTTTAACGAGTTTTGAGAGTAGGCATATTCATTGAGTATTTTGACTAATAATTTGGAAATATTATATGACGGGCTATTATATGTGACATTATCGGTCTCAAGGGTACACCGTCTTTGTGTATTTTTGGAAGTCCATAAAGAATGCCAAAGGAAGACCAGTAACAAATAGTTCTTGGTAGACATCATCAGAAATTACTTTTCCCTGTTTAAGCTTTCTAAGAAAGCGATTGATCTTGGCTTCTTTTTTATAAATTCAGAGCCATCAGACAAAATAACGTTTCATTTTTTCAACATAATCAGCCTTGTCCAGAATCACTATTACGTTTTTTCCCTTTACCTGGTTTCACTTAGTGATATGTAAACCAGATAAAGGGAAAGGAATATATATACATATATATATATATATATATATATATACGTATATATATATATATATATATATGTGTGTGTGTGTGTGTGTGTGTGTAGTGTGTGTGTGTGTGTGTGTGAGACCCTGTTGGACGTGTTTATATGAATTAAATATTATGCCTTGCTGCAAGAGTCCATCACAATCCACACACATAAGGATATTGAGTAAGAATGAGCGCTCTGACTTACCTTGCGTAAGAAACTAGTTTTGCTTAGCTAAGGTCGCCATGAAAATCAGCCAGTTAGATCTTAATTAAGTTTATTTACAAAAACCATTGAAAAGGCTAAGAAAACTGAACGACAGATAGGCCACGTGGAGAGTGCATAGTGTACTGTTAGATTACTCTATCAATTACAGTAACATAAGAGAATGGCCGAATTCAAAAGCTATACAAGGCTAGTTTCCAAACTTGATGATATTGTTACGAAGTGCCAAGTATCTGGTTACCATGCATCAAATATTTACCTCACCAAAAGCCAGACACCTGAACCCTCATAACACGTTTAAACGACTGAATACTCTAAAGGCAACAGGTGTGAGGTAATCTTGTAAGTAATTAAATTAATCAAAGTGCATCACTCCATCAACAACTTTAAAAAAGTCTAAGTATTTATGCCCTGTTCAGAAGTCTAAGTACTTCCCTGGTTCTAAGTCACTTCAAATAAATTGAAGGAAAGCAAATCAATTACCACTCTATGTTTCTACCTAACATAAATATAATCATAATTAAATATACGGTATAATGAAAATACTTATAAAAGTTTTAAATACAAAAATTTATTATTAAATAAAAGTTAAATTCCAAAATTATACAAAAAGTGAAATTCATTTATAATATAAGGAAAATTACTGTTCTGACATGAAAAACAAAGTAAAGTTTAATTAATTCTTGAATCAATTAAGTAAAATTAAATCAAAATTAATTTATCTCAAAATTCAAGAAAATTAATTCAATTTAAATTCAAAAATGTTAGGCAATAATTGAAAATTTGAAATTAATTCACAAGTGCTAAACAATAACAAAACTTGAAAAGAATTCTAAGTAAATGCCAAATTAATTCACAAGTGTTAAATTTAATTAAATGTGCAATGATTAAGCAATGAAAATAACTAAGTCAATTAAATTGTGAATGCAAATGAAAATATAAAATAGTTAACCAAACACTTTTCCATTTAACTTTTAGTTATTAGTTGCAACTAATAGAAATATAACACACTTTACCTTTTTGGTATACCAACTTCTTTCTCTGCTGCAGTCTTGTCTTACACCAATTTCACAAAAACCAGGCGCCGTTACGAAATGTTTTTCAGATTCCACAAAAGACACTATTTAACACTAAATAAACTCTAAGAAATATCAAATATGAAATTCTAAAACGTTACGAGTGACCAATTTACGTTACGTTAATATAATCTCAATGATGTTGCGGGAGAGAGAGAGAGAGAGAGAGGAGAGCGAGAGAGAGAGAGAGAGAGATCTGACTGCCTCGAGGTCCTAAGATAGAATGAAATCTCTCTTTTACGGAAACTGGAGAGGGCAGATGACCCAAAACGTTCTTGTCACGAATGCTTCCAGAAAGTTCGAATCTGATGCAATCTCACATACAAAATGTGCAATTCCCACGTGGGACTTGACAAAGACATACACGTACAAGACGAGTCTGTTAAAAAAAAAAAGACACGTACTCTACTCGATCGAAACGGAGGCTGAGCGACAATTAAGATTGACATGTTTTGATAACAACGCAAGACTCAATTCTCTCGCTATCACATGCGTTGACAGATTTAGGAAAGCAAACGGATCTCGCAGTGTTGACATAAAAGTTTAAACACTCGTAGTTTCGAAAAGACAAAGATCTCTCTCTTTACATTCTACGTTAATATATAATATATATATATATATATATATATATATATATATATATATATATATATATATATATATATATATATATTCTTTTATCACGTAATGCGAAATCTGAACACACATCTTAAAACATCCTGTTCTAAGCTATCTAAGAATCTGAAAAAATGTTGCATAATCTACATGACATTTCAAAGAGGGGAAATATGCATTTTGAAAGTAGCAATATATATAATATCTTCTAAGGCAATTAAGCGCTGCTAAGTTGGAAAGCGGGAAATGGAAATGAATTTCAGGTTACACAAGTTATGAGATTAATATAAAATACTGAAAAAAAACAGTTTATTTAGTTACAATACAGTGTACTGTATATACCAAAGAACAAACATGTTTATCGTTATTAAAAAAATGTTTATATACTAATAGTCAAATTGCAAGACGGCAGTGCATTGGTTTACATCAGAAAAAAACCATAGTTCATTCTACCATATGTGAATGAAATCATTCTCTTACATACGGCCATTATTCGGTAGTTAAATTTCCTAACTTTCTCTTTTTAGTCAAAATTTTGTTGGCCACAATATAGTTAATTTTTTGGGAACAACAATTATTCTTATAATAAAACGCTAGTAGAAGCCCATAAGAATTTTTCTATGTTATTTCTGTACTATAAACTTCATTACTTATTGAGCAGCATATTTTATTATTCAGCCTTTGACCTTTGAACGTTTACATTCATGATTGCCCACCAAATGTAAAATTTTGACGTTCTGCATCCTGAATAAAAAGACACAGGGATTTTTTCCAAGAGGTAGTAAAGCTTGAATGAGATACTCAATGAATATTTGTAAAGCTAAATGAACATTTTGTTTCTCAGAGATGTAGGGAGAAAACGCTTTTTAACGTCAGTTTAATAAATAAATTCAAAGAGTTTTCCAAATTATTTACATAAAAAAGATAACTGAGGGAACTTCCTTACTTTATTTATAACTTTCTGGGTAAGCCAACCAATTATTCCTCATACATTTTAAGCAAATTTACTAAAACATACATAACGGAAAAAGGGGGTTTGTTTTACTTCTGACAAATTGGGTGGGGATTACATTATAGACAGTTGTGGAGTGCTGGCAAAATAGGACATTGCTCTCATAATGATAGCATTATGATGTTACAATGCAAAACACGGTGAAAACTATTTTTTCTTAGACAGTTGTGGAGTGCTGGCAAAAATAGGACAGTTCTTCATAATGATAGCATTATGATGTTACAATGCAAAACACGGGTGAAAACTATTTTTTCTTAGTCTACAATTACTTTCTTCAGTGTGGCAGTGCAAAACGTCCTGTCTTTTACACTTTTAGTGTTAATTTGTACAACTTATTTGAATATAGACTTTACCTGTTCACCATAAAATCAAATGCACTCGTTGCAGCTTCACTACTGTCAAAGGCTGAACCGGCAATAGTTCTGCCTTTGTAATGAAAATATGGTTTTAAGTGAGTTTCAGCCACTATCAGTATCACTATTTTGCCATTGGGTTAGTAATGATTTCACATTTACTTCTCTTAATGTACATAAGAACATTTGAGTCATTTTGTTCTGAAGCTGAGCAGACCTGTTTGGAAAAACACTCTCCTGATGGTACAGTAACTTTAAGGGGACTGCTGTATAACAAAAACACAATATTACCAGCTCTGATGAATAATCAAATTTATTCCGTCATTAACTACAGCTGTTAAATACGAACTTCCCCCCCCCCAGCACAGGCAAGTCTTTGAATAACTTCCCATCTAAAATTATTGGCAAAAATGAAATAACTAGTTTTATATCTAACTTATAACATTTGATTATATCGACTAAAGTCCATTTTCGTATTTCGTTACCCGTTTGATAAAATTCTTGTTTTTTTAAAGAGTACACAAATCTAGTATGTCAAATATATAACTCTGAAAGAAAACAAATCTACCCATAAAAGTTATTACTAGTTTAATTTTAAGCATAACCCTACTTGATGTTTAAAATTTGACTAAGATATTCAGCAAATATGCTTAATGGAAACTTTTGCTGCCCTTAAAAGCATATTGATACGATTGCCTTGTAGGTACACGCGAGACACCGCGCGGGCTACATTGGGAAAATAATAATTGTTTGTCTTGCGTACCCGAAGCATAAAACCAACGAATCCTCAATATCACATTTTATATATTCATTGTAGTACCATTATCGCTGTGTCATGCTTGTTATCAGTGTACATATCTGAATACCGCTATTCGACCATATGTATATCCAGTTTCAACTTCTTATTTCTCTTGTATATATTTTTTTACTTTACGTTCGTAAAGAAACACAAATGTCTAATTGTTACTCTCTCTTTCTACCTGTCGGGAGGTACTACACTGCAGCCCGCATATGCCTATTATATTGTTCGAACTTCGTTAGTGCCAGCATCCCGTAACTTCATAACTTTTTTTCGGTTCAACTTCGAAAAACAAGAATATCCGAGAACTATTGTAAAATAGCGGCCGTGGTCACTTAACATTTCCAGCCAAGTGAAGTATGTTCCCACCTCACTTTATATAAATTTCCCACTTAGGTTTTTACTGGATAAGTGTATTAAAATATATGATTTTATCTGATTTATATTGTAATTGGTATCAGTACCATAAAGTCCCAAAAAAGGCTCTGCTTTACAAAACGTTTTCTAATTATTATGTTCTTTCAACTATTTTCCGTTGTAACCGGGATTAGCAAAAAGAAAAAAAAAGTAGTTTCATACAAATTGAGTAAAAATCTGTGGTAAACAAAACTTTTTCGTAAAATTGTATTTCATTTAGCCAAAATTCTCTATTGCGTCCGTTATATAAGCAGCATACAATACACGGCGTTAAGCATGGAACTCAAAGGACAGGTGTCTCCCTGCAATAAAAGATGAATACCTCCTTTGCCATACTGGATATTCAAATTGCTTAACCTTTATCACAACTCATTCTTGATAATGCAGGATAGGGAATAAAAAGTTTTCAAGTTTAAACTTTTGAATTATCTGAAGATAATTTTTAACTTTTAACTTGCAATTTCTTATTTGGCTATACTGAAATACTAAAGAGACAACGGTAAATAAAACGGGAAAAACATAGCAACTCTAAGGACATTAGAATTCTCCATAACATATAAAAGAACTTACGGTGTCAAATTTACCGATCTTTTTAATACGGTACTGTTATTGGAGACATTCATACCTCACTATACATTACATAAATTTTGATTTTAGTTTTAAACATAATGTTTATCAATACCCCTGAGATTTTAGCAGTTGACCAATTATCCCAGAATTTAGTTTCTCAAGTTAAGAGGAATTGTTTTTCATTCCAGATTTGTCGTTGTTTTCAATATAGCTTGGCATTATCATAGTAATTTTTACAATAAGATATCCTCCAATTAAATGGACCATTGTAAACTCCATCCTCTCTCTCTCTCTCTCTCTCTCTCTCTCTCTCTCTCTCTCTCTCTCTCTCTCTCTCTCTCCCTCCCTTTCAATATTAGCTCTAACTCATTCATTAGACTGATTGCCAGACAATTAAGCCGTCTCTTAGGTCAACAGAGACAAACTACGTTTGGGGGAACGCACACATACCCAAGACATCTCTCCTCTCTCTTCTTCTCTCTCTCTCTCTCTCTCTCTCCGCTTATTAATAATTCACCCTTAATCATTTAGTTAGTCATTCACCGTAACAATTTGAATACAATTTGAGGCGCATGGAGACATAAAAAAAATCATAGTTTTTTGCACTGTCTCTATCCATTACTTTGACGAGAACTTTTGTTTAAAAACTATTGAAAAAAAAACCCTACAAAGAAAACATTCATATCTAAATGATCTAATGACAAACAGTATAACAATTATATTGATGAAATTGTTACCCCTCTGGTCTCGTAATTACTGTTATTTCATGATTAGAAATATCACAATATTGACGTCTTTTTCCTTCTGGGTCTCAACATTTAAAGATAAATAATACTGTTCACACAGGTTGTTACAGTATGAATACATTATAAAAGCAAATTCAAGTTAGAATAATGTTTATTGTGTCTTCCAACCAAGAATGAAATTACTGCAGCACCTTCACTGGGTATGTTGTGAGAACTTTTGACTGGCTGATTGATTATTATTTTTGCTTTGATGGGAAGGAAGAACCATGGAAATCATAATGATACATGTTGATTTACTATACTGCACGTCTTTCTCGAAGGAGTATTTTTAAATGGCTGTTGATTGAACAGAATTCAAACCTCGCTAGGGAAAGGGAATAAACAAGTTTTATGAATGCAGAGAAAACAATTGCATTATACGTAGACGAAAGAAAATTAAAAGGATTGCAAGTGAGAGGGCTATTTATGGTGGTTATAGTATGATGGAAATCTAAGAATAACATGCAAACTATGCATGAGGGAATGGAACACACACACACAACACACACACACACACACACACACACACACACACAAATATATATAATATATATATATATATATATATATATATATTATATAAACCGAAGGGAAAAGCCTCAAACGGGATACATAGCGGGAAAGGGTTTTGAATGTAGAACGTCTGTTTCATATTGGCGTTTTTTCAATGCCCCATTTTCAAGCTGAAATTTACAATATTAAAATCAGATTACAATAATTACTCATCAAAAAAAACACTATCATAATATATAAAGCAAATTAAAAAGATCTCCAAAGAAACTCAAGTACCATTTCCAGTAGAGGAAGGAAGACGAGTGACTAAAAAACAAAAACAAAACACGAAGGCATATCTGTTGTTTACGCCAGGTACAGAGGGGTGGATGCAGTTGAACAATCGTTTTTATAAAGAGCGATTCGAAGACCGCTAACTGCTACGGAGAAGCGCGGTTTTGTAAGGATTTTAAAGTTTTTATATTCAAAATTGCTCTTGCATTTCTTTGTGTGGTCACGGATGCTGGAAAATTCAGATGATGATTTGACTCCAGTACGAAAACTCACCCCCCTATGGCAATCTATTCGGATCTTAGAAGTCTTCTTGAGGCTCGATATATTTTCCAAGATCACATCTAGGACAAGTATATACATAGACAATATTAGATGCAATAAGAGGGTT